>NC_061119.1:211220861-211295767 GCF_002878395.1 Capsicum annuum
CGATACTCAGCCTATTTCTATTCCTCCTTACCGTATGGCCCCTGCAGAACTTAAGGAGTTGAAAGAGCAACTCAAAGATCTACCAGATAAGGGTTTCATAAGGACCAGTGTTTCTTCTTGGGGTGCTCCTGTGTTGTTTGTGAGAAAGAAAGATGGCCCTTTGCCTATGTGCATTGATTACTGCCAACTGAATAAAGTCACCGTTAAAAATAAGTACCCCCTTTCGAGAATAGATGAATTTATACAGTTCGAGAAGTATTGTAATTTCCTTATTCAGTCATATTGAGTTGGGATAGTTGGGAGTCATGACCCGGCAACCTAAAGTCAGTACTAGTAGAGGATTCAAAGACAGTCAGTAGTGTTAATGTATTAAATTTTAGTTTTGTTGGAAAAAGCAAAGTTGTAATCTTGTAAATTCGGATTTGTATTGATCAAGTTCAGAGAAGTTATATATTTCCACTGATTTTGTTCAGATTTATGTATTTTATTCAGTTGCTTGTAAGTATGCCAGTAGAAGGGTTAGCTTGGGATCACTTGTGATCCTAAGCACCGTGTGACATCGCGAGGCCTATTTTTGGGGTGTTACAATGCCCTATGGATATTCCTCTAATTTAAGAAAGAGGGTTGATATGACACAAGGAACTTACATGGAATGAAAAGCCATGATTCTCATGTTTTCATGGAACAATTACTTCCAATTTCTTTTATTGGTTTACCTAAAAACATATGGAAACAAATAGCAGAGATTATTTTGTTCTTCAAAGTCTTATGTCCCACCACATTAAAAGAATAAAAGCTGGCGCGAATAGAAAGTAATATTATTGTTATCATCAATAAGTTGGAGAAGATTTTTCCGCCAGGGTTTTTTGATATGATGAAACATCTTCCCATTCACCTTGTGCATGAAGCCCAGCTAGGTGGTCCAGTTCAAACTAGGTGGATGGATCCATTTGAACGGTAAGCAATTGCAACATATTTAAATTCATACATATTTCTTTTTAATATAGTAAACATCTAATCTTAATATTGTGCAAAGAAATTAGAAAATTGAAAAGGGTCCCAAAAACAAACATAAGGTGGAATGCTCTATAGTTGAGTCATTCTTACAAGAGAAACGTCTCAATTTTGTTAATAGTACTTTTGTTATGAAGTTGCTTGTCCAAGAAATCGACTGAATCGTCATTAGTATGATGATAATGAGCCTCATTTGCAACCTATATCAATTTTCAACGAGTCTGGTTGTAAGGCTAAACAGACCATATTTTGTCGGCTCACTCCCACGGAGCACAAATCAGCAACTTTGTATGTCTTGGTAAATTGCAAGGAAGCTGAGCCCTTTCTGAAGTAAGGAGATTAAAATTTTAACATATCTTATTTATTTACTCATTCTGTTAAGGAAACTAATTGTGTTTCGCATGTTGGATCTTCAGTTCGTTTAAGACTCAATTCCATAAAAATCAAGTGTATGCACCATTTGCAACATTGTTTACATATAAGGATCATAAGTGTATTAATATTTCTACAAATTTTAAACATTTACACATTCCTCAACTATATATATATATATATATATATATGCATATATATAAATGTGTGTGTGTAACACTTTTAGGTACACCAGTCACCAAATGCGGTCGCATACGATCAGCTCTTGAGAGATATTTCTTTGGGACCAGTTGAAGCTCATGGAATATCTTATTACACAGTAAATGGGTTTAAATTTTTCACCGAAAAACACTCTAGAATAAGGAAAAAAACAATAGTGTTGTTTGGGTTAAGGGTAATGATGATGTTGATTACTTTGGCATCATACATGAGATCTTAGAACTGGAGTATGTTGGTTTCCTAGTAAAAAAAATTATTCTCTTTCGATGTAAATGGTTTGATCCAAGCACAAGAGGCACAAGAGTATATAAGGATCATAACATCATTGAAGTAAAGCACAATAGGTCATATCCTATTTACAATCCATTTGTTCTAGCACAAAATGCTAAACAAGTGTATTATGCTCCTTATCCGTTGCACAGTGATAGGTCTGATTGGTGGGATATAATCAAAACAAAGCTTATAGGACGGGTGAAATTTGAGAATATGCTAGAGACTGCGTATCAAAATGAAATACAAATTGATCACCAACTAGTGGACATTGACTTAGCGGATAGTTTAAATCACCCCAAAAATATATTTGAAGAAGTTCATATTGCGGAAGAAAAGGCTGGGTGGGTAGGAGATGAGCAAACTTTTGAAAAGGGTGAATGGTTTAGTGGAGAGTCTTCAGAAGAGGAGGATTAGTTTGTGTAGGTTGCATTTATTATGCATTGATGTCATTATGCTTTGTACTATTTATTTACCTTTGTCTTTCTTGCATAAAATTGATATGTAATATACTTTTTAATATTGTTGTTTTCACTTTTCCATAATTTATATAGTAATAAAAATATTCTTGTCTATCTCGTGTTGTTTGAGCGATTTGAAATGTGAATTAATAACTTGGAAATTAGTTACTTGGAATGTTATCTTATATATTCATTTTGTAGGAACTAACTACTTGTTAACTTTACATAATTTAGATGTCAGGTAGAGGTGACAAAGGTAAGGGAAAAGTTGATCCTACAAAAATAAAAAATAAAAAACAAGCCCCGCCTTATAGACGACCGACAAGTATTCATATATCTGAGCGTTGGTTTGCTAACGCGCCGGCATGACCCTCATATTCTAGGTCGTGTCAGCATTCAGTTCCTACTCCTACACATGTAGGGCCATTTCATGGGTCTACACCAACTCATTCTACTCCTATCATCATGCCACCACCATCACAGTACTATCGAACAACTGCTGGCACATCCAGACATCTACCATTGTCAGTACCCTTCTGTAGCAGTCGCCCACATTCGCACAATGATTCTGCTGTATCTATTGGGTTGTCGGATTTTTATCTTGGAGTCACTCCATCCGGTGCTTCAGATCCACCCACGCTAGTGCATCCACCAGCACTTGCTTCGCGGCCCGGAGACAGAGATGTTTTTGAGAGGCATTATCTTATTCCATATAGAACAGGGTAAGATTTCTAATTATAATAACATTATTTATTTTTTCATTACTATATTATTATGCTCTATGAAATTACTGTTTGATTTTGTGTTGTACGTTTAAGCCGGATGCTGGAGTTGGAAAAATTGTAAGTAAATGCATTTGTTAGCACTTCAACGGCTACTGGACCAGTTGGCAAAAGGTTCCAAAAAATGACAGAGAAAGAATGTTTAAAGAATTTCATGTAAAGATTTAACTTATCGACTATTTAACACATTGTTAGAACAAAAGATTGAATATTATATTTTTATTTTTGTTGTAGAAATATTACTGGTGGGATGATGCGAACGCATCTGCTATAAGGAGGAATTTTTATAGAAGATTTAGATCCAGATTTAACGGGCTGTCGGATTATGCTAGAACCAACATGGTAAAACCTGACTGGATACTCGAACACAATTGGCAACAGTATATTCACTATTGGAATAGCGAAGAATACTAATTGTTAAGAGACAAAGGAATGAAAGCACGGGCATCATCCAAGGGTGGGTCCCTACATACTGCGGGTGCAGTTAGTATGATTGTTGTGAAGGAATAAACGGTATGTAACTTTTACAGTTTTAATTATTTGTTTCTATTTAAATTTTTAATTATTTGAAGATTAATAATTTTTTCATATGCAGGAAAAAAGAAAAAGGTAGGAAGATATACTTCGATGAGGTATTCAAGGAGACGCATGTGAAGAAGAAAAAGAACCCGACTGATGAAGGTGTCTGGGTTGAGCCTAGTGCAAAAGCTGCCCATGTAAGAATCAAATTTTGAATTTTTGAATCTTTTTTTCAAAGTTGATATTATTCAAGTATAAGTGCATTAATATTTTTTGACTATTAATTTTAACTTTACTTTGAATATAGGACAAATATATACAGCTCCTTAGTGAGTTTTGTAGTACTCAGTCTCCTGAAAGTCAGGGTGACCCAATACCCCAACATGTAGAGGAGGAGTTATGGGAACAAACTGTGGGTCCTGCAATTAGAGCTCATAACTACGGATACCAAAGAAATTATTTTGGTGATAATGTTAGGTCTTCCTTCGGCCCTACATCCTATACCTCATCAGTTGATAAATAAATCATTGATTTATTAAAAAATATGGTTTCTAAACTCACCTAGGAGCTTGCTGCATTGAGAGAGAGGGCGCAGAAGAAGGAGGAGGAAACATCATCACAAATCAGGATATTGCAGGAGCAGTTCAGCTCTTTTATTCAATCTGCAGGGAGTATTCCTCCATGTCCTAGTGATGCAGTTCGGGCTGCAAAAGGTCTAGGCCCACTGGATGATATCAGTACAGATGAGGAATTAAATCCTTCATGTACGGCTGAGGATGCAGAAGACGGAGATGAAGACGAAGATGATGAGTTGTAGTTTTTTTACTTTTGCATGTATTGTAGTTTGGATTTGGAGATGACTTATAGTTTTTACATTTTTGTTTGTTTTTAGAGTTGTATTATATGTTAGTTATGTGGGTATACACTTGGTTTGTTCTTGTTGTTGTTGTATTATATGTTGTTGTTCATCTGTTCAACTTGCTGCTTTTTTTTTTTAATCCCAGAAAAATCAACCACTTGTGGTCGGTTTATTTTGAATTTTTTATTTTTAAAATTATTTTTTCCTATTTTAATAAAATAATAATGAATTTTAAAAATATATATTTAAAAAAAATGACCACACGTGGTCGATTTTTAAAAAACTACCATATTTTTACCGACCACGAATTTTGATTAGTTTTGTGGTGGAAAATTCAGGAAAATCGATCATTATGGTCGGTTTTTGTGGTCAATTTTTCTGTTTTTTAGTAGTATTTCATGTTGTGATTAAGTAATTTTTGGGGTTTCTACTTTACAAAAATATAGTTTGTTCTTTGTTTTCTTTTGAAAATCCTCTATTTCAAGTACAAACAGTGGTATTCGGCGAAGAACAATGAGTTGAAATCGACAACAGTGGTATTCGGAGCCATAGCTTTTAGTTGGCTGGCGATTGAGCTTACTTTGAAGTCGTGGCTTTACAAAACTCGAGCCTCCATGGAAAAGTCTAACCCTTCTCATGACCTCGACTATGTTGAAGCTTCCGCCGATCAAACTTCAAAAACCACAAGTCGTAGGTTGATATTGATCCTCCCCAGAAAAACAACTGATCTAGAGTTATGTTTAATTTTTGGGTTGTAAATCCCAATATATTATATACTTTAGTTTAACTTGATAATAGTAATAAAAAATTAGGAATATGGTGACTTGTTAATTTCTATTTTTTTCTATTTCAGTTTCTAATGTTTATAGTATTACAGTTGAGGGGGGAAAGGTATTGCCGAAGTTTAATTCGATTCAAGTGGGAATTTCATCTACCTTGAAAGTGTAGATTGGATTTGATTAGACAACATGTTAATTATCAACTAGATTATCCTTAATACAAGCTTTTAAAATGTTTCCCTGATTTATCAGTCGTAGGATCGATCACTATATTGCCCTTAATATAGTTGTATGTGTAAATATCAATGTAAAAATCTTTATATATATTACGCATATACATATGACAAGATGAGCTTGTTTTCTGGGTGTTTACATATCTATAGTTCATATACATATGTGTTTACTGGGTTTTTACATATTAATTAGTATGTATGTGTATATTACACGTTGCTGAACACATGCATAAGTTATTTTTGGGATTATGTTTTGTTTTGCGTCTTTGAGGCAATGGACATTAAATAAGTATATGTTAAACATATACATCAGTTTTCATGTGTTATTAAACTTGCAATGAAATGTATAGTTCTGTTGAACATATACATAAGTGGATTTTAGACTATGTTTTTCTATATGTGTTTGAGACAATGCACATTACTGTAAGACCCCGCAAAGTTTCCCCGTAGTCTGAGCCTTTAGAACGTGTCAAGTGAAGTATAATTCTGGCCCTAAAATATTAAGGAGTGACTTCCAAAGTGATTAGTGTTTAAACCTTTTTGAATTTTCCTAAAAATAACTTTTTATAGTGTGGAAAATTGAACTATCTTTCCAATGATACCCATTTTGTCAAAATCCAACATCGGAAGAGAAAGATATGGCCATTTTACATAAAGCGGTAAAATCGCCCAGGTGCGACGGAGAGGGCCGACGAACCTTCGAGCTTGCGATGGACCATCGCCCAAACGTTGCAAAGGAGACAGTGAGACCCCGTTCTGGTTAAGCACGATGATAAGGTCAACGAACCATCGAGACCTCAACGGACCGTTGTACCCATCGTTACAGATGAGGCAGTGAACTCAATTCTGGCCCAGGTGTGAGTGTCAGGACGACGGACCATCGGGCCCTCGATGGACCGTCACACCCCACCATCGCATATCCCGTTCAGTGATTTTAAGTCATTTTTAAAAATGGCTTTTTGGTCTTTTCCCACCTTTTTAACACTCGAATATATCCAGAATGAAGCTGAGGGCTTTATTATTCATCCAAACATCTCAAAGCTATGGTTTCTCCCTCAAGAACAAGAACAAGTTCCTTCTAGAAGAACTACAAGATCCCACCATAGATTTCACAAATTGAGTGAAGAGTTGAGGTTCCCAAGATAAAAGTTCCTAAAACCCTTACTCAAGGTACAAAAAGAGAGTCTCAAGCAAGCTTCTCCATCCACAAGTCATAATCTAAGGTATGTGGGGTTTGAACAAGGACATTTCTTTCATTCTTGTGCCCAAAAGTTGTTCTAATTACGAGAATATATGATTTTTCTATTTTTTCTTATGAAATTGAAGTATGATTTATACCCTATGTTGTTATTCCTTGAGATTTTAATAGTTCTAATGTTCTAGAAATTGAGATACATGAGTATGTTGAGATTTTAACGCAAAATGTTGAAAATTTTAGATTTTCTATATGATTTATAAATCTTTATGACATCTAGTATGCATTTTGATGAGTCTTAACATAAAATTTGATTATGGGTCACTAAGCCCTACTTGAGATTTGCAATTTTATGAACTTTTGTGCTATAAGCACCCATGAATTGAGTACTTTGATATTATTGAGAAAGATTTGGCCTTTTGGTCATAATAGAGTTGAAATCCACATTGAGGGTGAATTAAAGAAAATAGAAATATGTTTTGTTCTTCATTATAGACCCTTGATTTATTTGAGGTGGATTTACTAAGGGTTTTGACCTGAGTATGGGAGTAGTATTTAGCACCGAGTTGGGTATGATTCCAAGGTCTCATAACCCAAAACTACGTGCCACCGCAGGCTCGAGATTTATGGGCCCAAGGATGAGATAGTGATCACTAAAGCTGAGGTTCTACTCCGATGGCAAGGACAGAATATCTTTCCCTAATGTGGGAAAGATGTTTGACTCCATGTATCTCACATGGTTTATGTTGGTTAGAAGAAACTCCCGAGTTCCAAGTGTCCCGAGTCGAAAAGAGTTCTGGAGTTCTCAAGTGTTTAAAAGTTCCTAAAAGTTCTGAGTCCTTAAGTTTTAAAGAAGTTTTACTCTCCATGAGATAAAAGCATGAGTTTGAAAGTATAGGTTAAAGTTCCTTTATCCTTCAAGTACTGAGAATAAGAGGAGAGTATAGATTTTAAAGTTAAGTATAATGATTCACGAGATTTGTGTTACATGCTTCACTATTCATGATTCATGTGTTTTATATTTTAGACTTATTTAAGCTATGTGAGTTATTCCTGTTTGCATGCATGATTTTATTAAAGAGAGTTGATATTGTTTTATGTAAATGCATACACCCCCATATACTCAGTACATTCCCAAAGTGCTGATCCACATATACATCTGTGTGCTACATTGTCTTATAATGTAGGTTCGGGTGCTCAGTCTTAGAGTGACCATGATTCCCGAGTGCCTTGCCTACATCCCAAAGTTGGTTAGTCCTTATGTTCGAGGACCTATTTTCTCAGATTTTCAGTTGTTATTACTTTCATATCAGTTCGAGCCAGTTGGGGGTCTATCCCAATGGCTCTCCAATTTGATTAGTAGAGGCTTTGTCAGACTAGACTAGCAGTTGTGTTTTAAACTTTCAGTATTTTATATTTCAAATTATGTTTTCTAGTTATTTCAGTTTTGAGATGATATAATATAGTCTTATTTCTTGACTTGATATCTTAAAGTGAGATATAGAGATAGTAACAGGCTTGAAGGGTTAGCTTGGGGCTAATTGTAGCCTTAAGCACCATGTGACGCTCCGGGGTGAGATTTTGGGCGTTACAATTACGTATGTATATGTTAGACACATACATAAGTTTTTATATATTGTTTGATGTGCCATAAAATGCCCAGTTTGTTATATATTGTTATGAACATACATTACGGTTTATATTTTGTTGAACATAATTATGAATGGGTTTGGATTATGTATTTATTATGTATATTTGAGGCAATGCAAATTACATATGTATATGTTAGACATATATATAAGTTTTTATATGTTGATTGATTTGTAATGAAATGTCCAGTTAATTGTAATGCCCCAGATTTTGAACCCTGGATGCTACACGGTGCTAAGAATCCCGAAGGACCACTAGCTAAACCATGACTGATACCTATAACTGAGCACTGCATAATTAATGTAAAAATGTGGAATAATAAGTTGAAAGGCCATAAGGTTAAAATAACTGAAGTATGTGGTTTAACAATACCAAAAATAAACTGAAATAACTGTCTGAACATACTATAGTCTGAAAGCCTCTACACTGTCTGAATAAGGAGTTGATGTGACATGTCCCCAACTAACTCCAAACCACTGAAATAAACTAAGTATTGAAATACTGAGATGATAGAACATCCTCAAATGATGAAGACTCACTGCTAGTCTGTCTGCTGAACGTCTGATCTACTAAGGGTGCTCTGGAGCTCCTGCTTCTAAACCTATGCTATAAAATACCATAGATCAAGATAAAAGTATGCATCAGTACATGGAAATGTACTGGTATGCAAGTGAGGTGAGGTTGAACGCAAGGATTCATATGCATGAATAATACTAACTGACTGAGTAACATGAATGTGAGAATACATGCATGAATACGTAACTGTAACTGAAATCATGACAACATTGATTAATGAGTCTAAATACAGATAACATGGATTTTTGATAACTGATATAACTGATATTGAGCGGCTGTGTCTGACAGTCTTGGTTCTGATGGAACTAGCTGGGTTTCGTACTGAGCTGAGTGACTGTATATGACCGTCCTAAATTCTGTAGAACTATTGAGTTCTATTACTAAGACTGAGACTGTGGGAAGTATTCATCTAACTGACATTCCCCAATTAATGTAATATAGCTGAGTTGGGGTCCAATCTATAACCTCAATTGGAAGGATGTTAATACTGCGCCACTAGAAAGGACAAACTGTGAGTGACCCTCATCTGGCAATGTCCCTATAAGAGAACGGTGGGACCCTCATCTGACAATGTTAATCCACCTCATCAACCCTCAACTTCAGTGTTGATGTATCAACTTATGCTGGCTATATAGTTCTAGAATGTAAGGATTACTTCTAAGAATCACACCCTCATCCTGGAGTGTGTGCTCCCATCCTTGTGTTCACCCGGTGCTGAATTCTACTCCCATCTGAATACACTCTGAACTGATTATACTGGACTAAACTAGATTGAGTTCCCTAAATTTCGTTGACTGATGAAATTTTACTGAGATGGCTGAGATTACTAAAATTACTAAGATTACTCAGATTTTCTGAGTTATGTGACTGGCTGACTTCTACTGATCATGGATTGACTGAGAGTATCATGAAAACTAACACTGGCTCTAGGTACACAGCTAAATTATCGGGTATAAATACCCCCAAGACTCGATAGCATGAAACTGACAAGACATGACACTTCTTGAACATATGACCATTGTCAACAATTTATAATACAACCATTGGGGATTTCATGAAGCACTTAATATTCATAATTTTGTATATGTAGGGGAATACATTGAAATATATCATGATTTCACAATTCTAGTCTCATGGCATTCCATCAAACAATATCAATTCATAACAATAGCATGGGAGTCATTTGGAACATAAGGGTAAAGCACAAATTCATCATTTAGGTCCTAATGAGTCAAAATGCATCTCTTGTTCTCGTAGGCATTTTATCAAACACCTTGCATGCATATCTTTAGGTTAGACATGAACATTAAATCAATACATCATGTTTGCATAAATCAACACAATTTAATAGATTTCAACCCACATGTTAGCATAGATTCATGAAAACACATTAAAGAATCCAACTTGGGAATCATACAACGACATCAATATGGTCATAGTCAACCCACAACATGAACATCATAATTTATGATTTTAGAATAGAATTCTTGAGCTTCATGGATGAAAGGAATCCATGAATGAACACTTGACATACCTTGATTCTTGATTTGGGGAAGATTGAAGGTTAATTCTTTGAGAATTAAAGCTTGACTTGCAGACCCTAAAGTATTTCTTGAGGGAATTTTGAGAGAATATGGGTGTATGTTGGTGAATTTAGGGTTGAATTAAGTGTTTAGGACGTTCTTTTATGTAATCCAAAAGACCCGATTGCCCTCAAATTTACAGATTTTAAAAGTTAAAAGTTCCAAGTACGGGGAGTGTTACGTGCATCGCATGATCTATTCCTCAGGACTGGAGCATGTGTTGCATACCTTGAGTTGTGAAATAGAGCATGCGGCACACGCTTATCGCATGTTGCTACTGTTCTAAAATCCAAACATGCCCTAAACGGATTCCGAAAATTCCAAAACTCACCCAATATGTACTATTGACTTGCCCTATCGTGATGCAACTTGAAAATCGACAAACGAAGGTCGGGAAGGTCATGAAATAAATCCCTGAAGTTTGGAGGCTTAAAATGAGACTAAGTCCTTAACACTTAGCTAAAATTCCGTAAGTGTTGGATCTGTTATAGAGCTTTAAGGGTTGAATTTAACTTAGACTTTCACGGGGTCTTACAATATCTCCCCCTTAGGAACATCTGTCCTCGAGTGAGACTAACTGAGAGGGGAGAAATAATAAAATGAAGTGCATATGGGACATGCACAACTAAAACATGATTCCATGACTGACATGACTGATAAGCTGAATGTATTTTACTGAACATGCATATCTGATGCATGAGTAACAAATTCATGAATGCATGAGTGGGATTACTGATAAGTTGAGTATACTACACATGCATATCTGATGCATGAATACATGACTTAATTGACATATGAACAAATGACTGAATATTCAATGGTACTTAGTATCAAGTTTACAAAGGGAATCTGAGCAAGAAAATGAATGCCAAGTCTGTAACTGAAATCTGAACATGAAACTGAATAATCTTTGAGAAAAGCTATTACCTTGGACTAAGTCTGAATTAGCGGAGAAGAGATGAGGATACTTGGTCCGCATGTCTGCTTCTGCTTCCCAGATAGTTCCTTCAACGAACGGATTCCGCCAAAGAACTTTGACTAAAGGGATTTCTTTGCTCCTCAGTCTATGAGTCTGGCAGTCAAGAATTTTGACTGGAATCTTTTCACAAGGAAGACTGTTCTGAATATGTATGCCCTCAATAGAGACTACGACTGCTGGGTCACCTATGCACTTCTTAAGCAATGAGACATGAAAGACTGGATGGACTGAAGTAAGATCTGAAGGCAATTCGAGCTCATAAGCTACCTTGCCAAAACGGATGAGAATTTTGAAGGGACCGACATATCGGGGACTGAGCTTTCCCTTCTTGTTGAATCTCTTTACTCCCCTCATGAGAGAGATCTTTAGATAGATATAATCACCAATATCGAACTTGAGATCCTTTCTGTGCATATCTACATAAGACTTCTATCGGC
Organism: Capsicum annuum; assembly: GCF_002878395.1. NCBI lineage: Eukaryota > Viridiplantae > Streptophyta > Magnoliopsida > Solanales > Solanaceae > Capsicum > Capsicum annuum. Next base: position 211,232,790 of record NC_061119.1, read on the forward strand.
TCTGAGCAACCCGAAGTCTTTCTCTGATCAATTGGACTTTTTCTAAAGTATCAAATACTAAGTCAGGCCCTACTACTGCGGCCTCACCAAGTTCAAACCAACCAATTGGAGATCTGCATCTCCTACCGTAGAGAGCTATGAATGGAGCCATCTTAATACTGGAATGATAGTTGTTGTTGTATGCAAACTTAATCAAAGAAAAGTGGTCATCCCAACTACCCTTAAAATCAATTGCACACGCTCACAGCATATCTTCTAAAGTCTGAATGGTCCTTTCTTCTTCACCATCTATCTGAGCATGAAAGGTTGTACTGAGGTGAACTCGGATACCAAGACCCTTTTGGAATGCTTTATAGAAGTGAGAGATGAACTGGGTACATCTATCTAAAACAATGAATAACGAAACACCGTGCAATCTGACTAACTCTCTGATATAGAGTTTGGCATAATCTTGGGCTAAATAAGAGGAATGGACTAGAAGGAAATGAGCTGATTTAGTCATCCTATCTACAATGACCCAAACTGAATCATGATGATGACGAGTACGAGACAAACCCATGACAAAGTCTATGTTCACTTCTTCCCACTTCCAGGTGGGAATATTGAACTCCTGCATGATGCTCAATCTTAACCTGCTGACATGTTGAGCACTTAGCCACAAACTCTGCAATATCTATCTTTATCCCACTCCACCAATAGATCTCCCGTAAATCATGGTACATCTTAGTAGCCCCTGGATGAATAGAGTAATGCGCACCATGTGCTTCTACAAGAATTCGTTGCCTCAAGTCATCTACTCTTGGTACACACAGACGACTTTGAAAATTCAATACACCATCTCCTCCTTGGGAGAAAACCTCTACTTTTTTATCCTTGACTGGCTTTTTCAACTTAACAAGATTAGGATCTCTATCCTATTTTTCTTTCACCTCGGAAACTAGAGATGATTCTAAACTATTCTGAACCCATTTACTACCTTCTACAAAATCAACAAGGCAGACACTTAATCAAGCAAACTTATGGACTTCCTGAGCTAACTTTTTCTTACTGTCCTCAAGATGAGCAACCCTACCCATAGACAGTCTACTGAGAGCATCGGCCACTATATTGTCCTTGCCCGAATGATAAAGAACACTCATGTCATAATCTTTCAAGAGCTCTAACCACCTTCTATGATGGAGGTTAAGGTCTTTCTGAGAGAATACGTACTGAAGGATTTGGTGATTTGTGAACACATCTACATGTACCCCATACAACTAATGCCTTCAAATCTTTAAGGCAAATACTACGGCTGCAAACTCAAGATCATGAGTAGGATAATTCTTCTTGTGGAGTTTTAAGTTGCTTGGAGGTGTAGACTATGACCTTAGAATACTGTATAAGGACACAACTCAAACCTACTCTGGATGCATCATAGTACACTACAAACCCATCTGAGCAATCTGGGAGAGCCAAAACTGGAGCTGAGGTGAGTCGAGTCTTCAAATTCTGAAAAATCTCTTTGAAAGGATCTGAACACTGAAACTTGACTTTCTTCTGAGTCAATCTGGACATATGGCATGAAATAGACAAAAATCCCTCAACAAACCGTCTGTAATATCCAGCCAAACCTAAGAAACTCCTGATATTTGATAGATATATAGGGCGAGGCCAGTTTTTTACTGCTTTGGTATTTTGAGGATCCACTCTAATGCCATCACTGAAAATGATATGACCAAGGAATGCTACAGACCTTAGCCAAAATTGGCACTTACTGAATTTGGCAAACAACTGATGGGATCTGAGAGTCTGAAGTACTATTTTGAGATGGTCTGCATGATCATGCTCACTATAGGAATAGACAAGAATGCTATCTATTAAGACTATGATGAACATATCCAAGTACTGCTTGAACACACGGCATATCAAGTCCATAAAAACAGCTGGGACATTGATAAGACCAAAGGAAATAACTAAGAATTTAAAGTGACCATACCGAGTACGGAATGCTATTTTCAGAATGTCATATTCTTTGAATCTAGCTGATGATAGCCTGATCTGAGGCCTATCTTAGAGAAATAGATAGCACCTTGAAGTTGGTCAGACAATTCATCAATTCTGGGAAGTGGATACTTGTTCTTGACCATGCCTTTATTGAGCTGACGGTAATCGATACACATTCTGAGAGAACCATCTTTCTTGTGCATGAATAAAACTAGTGCACCCTATGGGGATATGCTGGGTCTGATGAATCCCTATCTAGGAGACCCTTCAACTATTCTTTTAAATCCCTGAGTTTTACTGGTGCTATGTCTGTATGGAGGAATAGATATAGGCTGAGTATCTAGAAGAAGATCAATGTCGAAGTCTATTTCCCTTTCTAGAGGAATTCTAGGAAGATCTTTGGGAAAGATATTTAAGTATTCATTCACTACTAAGACTGATTCAAATATGGGAGTTTCGGAATTAGTGTCCTTAACTCGAACAAGATGATAGACACATCCCTTAGATATCATTTTCCTTGCCCGAAGGTAGGAAACAAGCTGACCTCTGAACGTTGAAGTAATACCCCTCTACTCTAGGACAGATTCATTTAGAAATTGAAATTGGACAACTCTGTTTCTACAGTCGACTGTGGCATAGCAAGAATGAAGCCAATCCATGTTGAGAATGACATCAAAATCAGTCATCTCTAATTTGACTAAGTCTTCAAAAGTAACTTTCTGAGATACCATAACTGAAAAGTTTCTGTATACCCATCGGGCTATGATGGTTTTACCCACTGGGTAGAGACTGAGAAGGGCTCTTCTAGAATTTTAGGACTGACTTCAAAATCAACTACTATATAAGGAGTAACAAAATACAAAGAAGCTCCTGGATCTAGCAAAGCGTGAACATACACATGAAAGATTTGCAACGTACCAGTAACTACATCAGGAGAATTTTCCTGATCCTGTCAAGACTTAAGAGCGTTGAGTCGATTTGGGTGCTGCCCATTGGTATCACTAGAAGTGGCAACCTGCTGATTCGGGCGATTGAACTGAGCTGAGGAACGGTTATGCTGACCCTGAAAACCTGACTGAGGATAATCTCTGACTCTGTGCCTGGCTTGCCATATCCAAAACAGACACCTGGCTTGCCATATCCAAAACAGACATCACTGCCAGCTCTGCAAAAACCCTTGTGGTTCTTACCAGAAGTTTGACAAAGGAGATTGGTTCGGGCACTGTTAACACTGCCTTGAGACTTAGAGCCTGGTGCTCTATCTCTGTTGTCGTCTTTAAATTTTGACACAGAAGCACTGGCTGAAGAAAGAACTAGAATAGAAGACTTAGGACAAAACTGAGAACGATTTTCTTCCGCTGACTTAGGCTGAGCAAAGTTGAAACTACCTGTCCTTGCTTTCTTATTCTACTTTTCTCTCACAGTAATCTTCTGCTTTTCTATCTATTGAGCATGGATCATAAGCCTGGATATGTCCATCTCACTAATCAGCACTACGTACCTGCACTCATTGACCATACTATCATTCACCCCAGACACGAACTTACTCATCTTAGCCCTACTATTTGCCACCACATAAGGAGTATATCTAGCTAATGGAGTAAACTTAAGAGAATACTCTTTCACTGTGATAGTGCCCTGCCTGAGGTTAATAAACTCTAACACCTTAGCTTCTCTCAACTCTATGGGAAAGAATCTATCAAGGAAAGCAGTGTCAAACTCCTCCCACTCAATATGTGTCTTGCTCAACACTCTCACAAACGGTAACCCCCATGATATTTGTAACCTTATAAACCTGATCGTGGAATTCCTGAGGGTCTTCATCTGACTTACCCAAAAAGGAATGAAGGATTCATTCGGGTGAAGTCCTGAATCCTGTTTGCTGCAGTATTGGCCACTGGGTTGGATGGATCGACAGTTGTATGTTCATTCTGAGTAGCAATAGAATCAGCAAGAGTAGTGAATACAGATCTAAACTCTGCATGAGAGATATGTTCATCTAAGGGATCTTCTTGGATGGGCTGACAGGCTGACTGATTTCTATTTCTTCTTTTTAGAGGCATATTTTATAAATAAAAAAGAGAGAAATGGATTAGACTGAGAGTTAAATTTGAGCTCATGCTCACTTGCACGACATGAGTATTGAAAGAAGGGAAACTGTCCTAAAATATCTTATAGCCTTCTGTACATAAATGTGGTTCACAACACACCCATGCACAAGACTCTACTAGATACAGGTTTCAGACTTCCTAGGATACTACTGAATTTTAGGATCTGATACCAAGTTTATAACACCCGATTTTCTAAACACCAGATGCTACACGGTGCTAACTATCCCGAAGGACCACTAGCTAACCCATGACTGATGCCTGTAACTGAGCACTTTATAATATAATGTAAAAATACGGAATAATAAGTTGAAAGGCCATAAGGTTCAAATAACTAAAGTAATACTGAAGTATGTGGTATAATAATACCCAAAAAAAACTTGAATAACTATCTGAACATGCTATAGTCTAAAAGCCTCTACACTGTCTGAATAAGAAGTTGATGGGACGTGTCCCCAACTAACTCCAAACCACTAAAACAAACTAAGTACTGAAATACTGAAATAATAGAACATCCTCGAATGATGAGGACTTACTTCTTATCTGTCTACTGAATATCTGATCTACTAAGGGTGCTCTAGAGCTCCTGCTTCTGAACCTATGGTATAAAACACCATAGAGCAAGATAAAAGTATACGTCAATACATGAAAATATACTGGTATGCAAGTAAGGTAAGGTTGAATACAAGGATTCATATGCATGAACAATACTAACTGACTGGGTAACATGAATGTGAGAATACATGTATAAATACGTAACTGTAACTGAAATCATGACAACACTAATTACTGAGTCTGAATATTGATAACATGGATTTTTGATAACTGATATAACTGATACTGAGCAACTGTGTCTGATAGTCTTGGTTCTGATGAAACTAGCTGAGTTCTGTACTGAGCTAACTGATTACATCTGACAGTCCTGAATTCTATAGAATTATCTGAGTTCTATTACTAAGACTAAGACTGAGACTGTGGGAAGTAGTCATCTAACTGACATGCCCCAATTAATGCAATATATATGAGTTGAGATCCAATCTGTAACCTCAATTGGAAGGGTGTCAACACCGTACCACTAGAAAGGACAAGCTGTGAGTGACCCTCGTCTGGTAGTGTCCCCATAAGAGAATGGTGGGACTCTTATCTGATAGTGTTAATATACCTCATCAACCCTCAACTATCAGTATTGATGTCTCAACCTATGCTGGCTACATAGTTCTGGAATAAAAAGATTATTTTTAAGAATCACACCCTCATCTGGCAGTGGGTATTCCTATCCTTGGGTTCACTCGATGCTGAATCATACTCCCATCTGAATAGAATCTGAACTGATTATACTGGACTTAACTAGACTGAGTTCCCTAAATTTTATTGACTGACAAAATTTTACTGATATTTGATAACTGACTGAGATTTACTGAGATGGCTAAGATTACTGAAATTACTGAGATTACTGATATAACTGAGATTTACTGAGTCATGTGAATAACTAAATTCTACTGATCATGGCTTGACTGAGAGTATCATGAAAATTGACACATGCTCTAGGTACACAGCTAAATTATCGGGTATAAATACCCCCAAGACTCGATAGCATGAAACTGACAAGACATGACACTTCTTGAACATATGATCATTGTCAACAATTCATAATACAACCATTAGGGATTTCATGAAGCACTTGATATTCATAATTTTGTATATGTAGGGGAATACATTCAAATATATCATGATTTCATGATTCTAATTTCATGGCATTCCATCAAACAATTTCAATGCATAACAATAGCATGGGAGTCATTTGGAACATAAGGGTAAAGCATGAATTCATCATTTAGGTCTTAATGAGTCAAAATGCATAATTCTTGTTCTCTTAGACATTTTATCAAACACCTTGCATGCATATCTTTAGTTTTAGACATGAACATTAAATCAATACATCATGTTTGCATAAATCAACATAATTTAATAGATTTCAACACACATGTTAGCATACATTATGGAAGCACATTAAAGACTCCAACTTGGGAATCATACAATGACATCAACATGGTCATAGTCAACCCACAACATGAACATCATAATTTATGATTTTAAAATAAAATTCTTGAGCTTCATGGATGAAAGAAATCCATGAATGAACACTTGACATACCTTGATTCTTGATTTGGGGAAGATTGACAGTTAATTCTTTGAGAATTAAAGCTTGACTTGAAAACTCTAAAGTTGTTCTTGAGAGAATTTGAGAGAATGTGGGTATATGTTGGTGAATTTAGGGCTGAATTAAGTGTTTAGTATGTTTTTTATGTGAGCCAAAAGACCCAATTGCCCTCTAATTTGCGGATTTTAAAAGATGAAAGATCCAGGTGCGGGGAGTGTAGCGTGCATTGCATGCTCTAGTCCTTAGGACTGGAGCGTGCGTCGCATGCTATATCACATGCCTTGAGCTGTAAAATGGAGCGTTCAACACACGCTCATCGCATGCTACTACTATTTTGAAATCCAAACATGCCCTAAACGGATTCCAAAAATTTTGAAACTCACCCAATATGTACTATTGACTTGCCCCATCATGGCGCAACTTGAAAATTGACAAACGGAAGTCGGAAAGGTCATGAAATAAATTCTCAAAGTTCGGAGGCTTAAAATAAAACTAAGTCCTTAACACTTAGCTAAAATTTCCCAAGTGTTAGATCTTTTATATTGCTTTAAGGGCTGAATTTAACTTAGATTTTTACGGGGTCTTACATTAATATACATCTTATTGTTATGTATGTGTTAATAATATATAAAACATTACGCAAAAATAATGTGATTGTGGACTATTATTAATTAACGATGTTATTTGTATGCATGCTGTGGAGTATTCGTTGTTGGGTATGCAAAATACCTAAGTGAAGGAAGGGATATGCCTTCAGTGGGTTTTGAAGAAGAGTACCATCGTATGCGATATGTGACACTCCTTTGGAATTACAGTCTTTAGAAAGTGAAGAAAAGTTATGTCAGTGACGATGACGACCCTCCAAGATCAAGAACAAAAAATGTCTCCCTATCGATGAAACTGGAATAGTTAGCATTGAGAAGACTATAAGATCATTATGGTGGAGACCTTATATGTCAGTGGATTTCTTAGGAATACAGAATTTGAAACTAATATTAGTTGTTTGTCATGAAACGCATTTGACATATGTTTTTTGGATTATAGTTTAATCTGTTTTCTGCATTATATTGTGTAATGTGCACATTTGTCTACATATACATAGAATATTTGATTATATATACATAGATTTTTTAAGGAACGTTAACTATTAATTATTTGTCGTAATTAATGTACTTCTTATTGATACAAACCTAAGGTTCTTATGGATGGCAAGGACTTCTCAAAGGACCAAGCTTAGGAATTAGCAAGTGTTTAGAGCCTTTCACTGCCTTGTCAAGTTTAAGGAGGAGAAGGGGATCCATTACACTCAAGAGGCGAGTCAATTGAAAGGAAATATGGGACTTTGCACTCTATAATATGACACCAAGAGGCGGACCATTTCCCTTTATTCATTAAGGGTGTTTTTGACATTTATTATGTAATAGTATAAATAGACACCTGAACTTGTATTTTGAGTAGTTTTGATATATTGAGAGAATACTCTTTTAGATTGTAATTTTGTCTTATTTATCTTAGAGAAAACCAAAACTTGAGGGTTTTTATGCGAATAAGGTATTCTTCACTTGTGTTGATCAATTGGTAAGAAAAGTGTGATTGTGGAATGTGAATTCCTTTGGTTCACCTAAGAACGGGGTTTAATCTAATATTGGTGAGGTGCGTTTGAATGTTTGATACACATTCTTATGTTAATCATTAGTGTTAGTGAGGTTCTCATTACCTATCCTATCCTTGTTATGCATTTCTACTTTATCTCCTTTCTTCTATGTATTGTTTTCTTTGTCTTGTTCAAGTTTAGTTGCTGATTTTTGCATTCCTTATTTAGATTTCAGATTATTTGGCATCAAATCCTTGCTTAGGGTTGTTCCCACAACTCTAATCCTTGGTTTTAGTGTCCTTTTTAAAAAAATCTCAACAAAAAAGAGTCAAATCTAAAGAAAAATCACAAAAAAGGTAGTATCTTGTGTTGTTTGTGTAGTTCCAAAATTTGTTGGTTAGATCTACTCATTTTTATTGTATTTTATTGGTTTCAAGTTCTATATCCTTGTTTTCTAGCACCTAGGGAGATAAGATCTACACTTGGAACAAGATTTGGTCAGTTTTGAGCTAGATCCACCATGGTTATGGCGTTTTGAAGCTTCAAGAGGCTAGATCCGAGTGGATTTTATGTTATAGACATTGGTTGGTTGTGATTTGTTGTTATTTGATCTCCCCTTGGCCTAAGGAACCTAGATCCACAAGAAAATCTGAATTTAGGGTCCATTTGATTAGGGGTCAAACTTTGGTCAACTCTTAAATATTTATCTTGTTCTTCTATCTTCATCAAGTCTTGTTAAAGAAGAATATTCAAAGAGGGTGTCTGATCCAAGAAAACGGTGGAAATAGAGTGTACTTGGTGTTTGTGAAAGAATATTCCTGGGCATATTCATTGTCATCCAAAAGAAGAAAACAAAGGGAACAATCAAGTACAAAACAAGTACAAATCCAAGTACAAAGGGGAGACCATTCTTTTTGAATTCAAATTGGAGATTGAAATGGGCTTCAAACTTGTTGTTTTTCCCTCACAAAGCATTTTCTCTTCTTCCCCAAGGTGTTAGGCCAAAACTTGAGCAAAATTTGGAAATTACACCCAATCAATTCATGCCACGTCGTCACTAGCTATACGACCTAATCAAGTTCCTAAGTAGATTTCTTAGTTTCTAATTTTTTATTCTAGTTTCTTGTAAGTTAATTCTATCACTAATTATCAAACTAGTAAGTATCTACTAGGTTGGTAATTAGTCTAGAGTTCGTTTGTTTCGTGTCTTCAGTTTTTGTGTACTTTTCTCATTTTTAAGTCATAGTAACTTATTGGTTCAAGTACGAACATCATTTTTATTTGATTCATATCAAATAAAAATCAATTCCGGGACAAAGTAGATTCACCACTCATTCACTTGCAAAGTATTGCCAATCTTTCAATACTTGTAAGACCAAGTGTGAGGTAAGAATTGAGTGTGAGAGCGGTGAGGTTTATTGTACTAACATGTTTGTTCGTTTTGTAGGTTTTTGATTATTTGTTAGGCACAAGGAGCGTGGAACCCGAGATTTCAAGTGCTCCCTCACTTAGGAATGATGTTTTGGGAGTCTTGATGACTCGATTTGATACACTAACCCGAAACTTGAAGGGTGAGTTGAACAGTATGAAAAGAGACTTGAATTCTGTGAATGGTGAGGTGTCCACCATTAGTGGAAGGTTTGACAGTGTTGAAAGTAGGAGGAACTCACGACCTTCTACTCCTAATACCTACCATACGTCTTTAAGTATCCAAGCCAACAACTTCTCAATGACCATGACACCCGAAACTCTCCACCAAATGTTATACCCTCTACAACCCCCACAAAACCAAGTCTAAACACCTCCAAACCGAAACATACCAAGATCCCTATACCCCCAAATGAACCAAGTCCAACAAGAGTGACTTAGAGTCCAAATCCCACCAAATCCGAATCCACAAATTCCAAATCCATTCGATCAAGGACCAATCACCCCACATAACCAAACACCTCCATAAAATGCTAACTACCAAATTCTAAATCCCATGAATCAAAGACCTTACCCTCCACTACATTCAATGCCGCAAGTTCAAGCTCTAAACAACCAAAGGCCTTATAACCCTCCACAAAGACCCCAAAACTAAAGGGGAATATGATGTCCTTAGTTATGTGGTTAGAAGGACTTTGTTTGGTAAGGTCTTGGATGGTCAAAGAGAGAACCTCTTTCATACCAAATGCTTTATTAAAGTAAGTGTGAGTTCAATTATCATAGATAGTGGGAGTTGTGTGAACATTGCTAGTGTCACCTTGGTTGACTACTTGAAACTATCCATTACCCCACACCCAAATCCATACAAGCTTCAATGGTCAAACAAGTGTGGTGAATTAAAGGTCAATCGATAATGTGTGATTAGATTCAAGGTAGGGAATTATCATGATAAAGTGTTATGTGATGTAATCCCTATGCAAGCATGTCATATATTATTGGGAAGACCTTGGTAATTTGATAGGCACACGATACATGATAGAAGGTATAATAGGTACACCTTTAAGCATAGTGGCTGAAAGTTCACTCTTCTCCATATTTCACCATCTAGTGTGAATGAAATCCAAGAGAAAAATAAGAAGTTAGGTAAGAAAAGGAAGAAGAAAAGGGAATGGAAGTTCTCGGATTGTGATCTTGGAAAGGGAAAAGCAAATTTGATTGTGGAACTTGCCAACAAATATGCCTTGTTACTCCCTAACCCAAAATCTAGCATTTTGCCTAGCTTTGATTCTTCTTATGTGCAGGCACAAGATAAAATAATATCCAAGGAGGGTCCAAAAGGATTTCCACACGAAAGCATGATAAATAAACTAGTGACTCCCCTGACCGGAAGCTCCAAAAAGGTGGACTGCCCAAGCCTAAGCCGAGGTGGCTTTACTACTCTCACACTTTCTCAAACTCAAAATATTATGGTTTAGTGTCTTGTGAAGTGTTTTTAGGTTTATAAGTGCATACCTCTTTCCTTAGTAACTCTTTTGTTGTGAATAATGATCAACTTGCTCTTAAAACTAGTTCACTACTTGAATATGAGAATGGTATGCTTGCAAATTTCCAAGTTAGTGTTGATGCTTGTAGTGTTGATCTTGATATTGAACATGGTCCTTTGAACTTGTGTAATAAAATCCATCATATTAGTTTTATTCATAGTGTCCTTGTTTATGTCAAAGTTGTAAGTAATGCCTTGAATGATTGTGAGCTTAGTAGCCTAATGAAAGGAGTGGGTCATCTCAGCTTAGACCATTGTCTTCTACTTCTATTTGATCCCGATGTACCTTTGGGATGTGGGTGGAGTAACTTTGGGCCATGTGCATTTCCTTTTGATGTTGATGTTATTCACTTCTTTTATATCCTTTGTTCTAAGTTTTTCATGTCAAATACCGAGGATATATGGATGTATGTCAAATGTGAACAACCTTGGCTTGTCTATATAACTTGTGGTACTAATGCTAACCCTCCTCCCTTGAGAAATATGTACTTGTTTTCCTTCTCTTTAGTTTTGCAATATGCAAATTTGAGGACAAATTTCTTTCAAGATGGAGAGGATGATATAATCCTAAGGTGCTTATAGATTGCAAGGACTTCTCAAAGGACCAAGCTTCGGAATTGGCATGTGTTTGGAGCCTTTCAAAGCCTTGTCAAGTTGAAGGAGGAGAAGGGGAACCATTACACTTAAGAGGCACCTCAATTGAAGGGCAAGATGGACTTTGCACACTATAATTTGACACCCAAGAGGCGCCCCATTTCCATTTATTCATTAAGGGTATTTTTGATATTTGTTATGTAATAGTATAAATAGACATTTGAACTTGTATTTTGAGTAGTTTTGAGATATTGAGAGAATGCTCTTTTAGATTGTAATTTTAGTCTTTTTTAGATTAGAGAAAATCAAAACTTAAGGGTTTTTATGCAAGTGAGGTGTTCTTCACTTGTGTTGATCAATTGGAAAGAAAGGTGTGATTGGGGAGTGTGAATTCCTTTGGTTCACCTAAGAATGAGGTTTAATCTAATATTGGTGAGGTGTGTTTGAATGTTTGATACACATTCTTATATTAATCATTGGTGTTAGTGAGGGTTTCATTACCGATCCTTTCCTTTTTATGCATTTCTACTTCATCTCTTTTTTTCTATGTGTTGTTTTCTTTGTCTTGTTCAAGTTTAGTTGCTGATTTTTGCATTCCTTAGTTAGATTTCGTATCACTTATCAACACATAATTACATACGTTAATGAATAAAAAATTCATATAGAATACACATCAATGACCACAAAGTCAACCACAAATCTTATATTAATAAGCTACTAATATACATAAGTAATACAAGCTGATGTAGTCTAACAACAAATATGTTCATAAAAAATAAATATGTTCATAACAAACTTTCTGAATTGGACAAATGCATAACATTTATGTATATAAATTCATTTGGAAGATAATACATACATATTAGTGTTTTATAGGATGTATATATATTCATATACATAAAATAACGAAACACGTTTATTCACTTGGAGATGGTTAATTAGACTAACTTATTTCTTCTTAATAATATATATATGCAACGTTTTTACCTTCGGATACATTGCTTATAATTTTGTATGCGTGTATAAATTTACATATACATAGAAAATACTTTCATCGTTAATTATCAAGTGTATTCCCACAAATGGAGTACGGAGATGATCGTGTGTGCACAGATTTTAGCCCTACGTCGAAGTTGTTTCCGACTAGCCCTCGACTGGAAAAGTATAGAATAGTTTCAATAACTAATCTTCTCAAATGGCAAAACTGCATTACTTTGAGTTGCATTACAGTTTCAACCTACCCTTATATTATAAAAACAACAAAGTATAAAGGGATATCTAGCTTTATAAGGAAAATAGTCTAAACGTTTTTAAAATATATATATATATATATATATATATTTGCAAAAGAAGAAGAGTTGATCTACATCAAAGTGGCAAACACACTATGCACCCTCCAACTCCTCGTTCTTGTAAGTCTTCTCCGTGGCTCATAAACTAGAGTTCACAATTGAAAACTTTCCACACAACAATGCACATCTGATAGCAAAACTAGTCAAGCAGATGTAAGAAAAAATTCATATCATATCAAATAAAAGACTAAAAAGTCTAAAAAATGAACTTTATTCGTTACCAACAAGGACAAGTGCCAGACAATACATTCTTACAAAAGCAATGTTGCTCTCTATAGAACTCAAAAATCCATTACATTCAACAAATTCGTAAAGCTAAGTTCTATTAAAACCACCTCTCATCATATATCAAATAGAAATAAGCATAACACATCCAAAATTGGCCCAGCCGAAGGTGATTATCGCTTCTTGGAGACACCAACAGTCTTTCCCCGTCGACCAGTGGTTTTTGTATGCTGACCATGCACACGAAGACCCAGTAGTGACGTAAACCAGGATGATTCCTGCCATCATATGATAGTAAGATATCAAGGATAAGCACAGACAAGAACGTTTTCCAATAACTTGTACTGAAGTAGTTGATTGAGAATTTCAAATATAATGAATGTTATGAAAACAACAAAAGTAGAGAAGACAAACCTGATCTTCTTCAGGCGTTCCAGATCATCCCTAAGCTTCATGTCCAGAGCATTAGATGTGACTTGGGAAAACTTCCCATCCTTGTAATCCTTTTGCCTATTCAAAAACCCATCAGGGATCTTGAATTGACGAGGATTTGCGAAAACAACCATCAATGTTTAATTCAGCAGCAATTGATGAAATTAACCTCGAATACATTATTGATTCCGCGACAACGATTTTGCCACTTTAATAATTTACATATTTTGTTTTGGTTCTTCATTGATCAGAGTACCTCATAAGAATAGCAATATACATCTTCTTGAATTTCAATTAATTTTTTTCTTCAAAACGATCCACGAATAGGGGTGCTTGATTTGTTTTTGTTTTGTGTTTTTGGTTTGATTTGTTTTTAATGTATTTGTATAATTCAAAATTTGAATTTCAAAAGTTGTTACATTATTTAAGGGATACAATAATCCACTGAATATAAATTGGTTGAGTTAATTATGTCCTTAAAGGAAGGGAATCAATTATTTCCATTTTTAACGAAAGTAACAAATTCATATATACAAAGGCTATATGTCGGCTATCTTATGTATATTAATGGGAAAAGAGAATAAAAGAATTAAAAAAATAGGAGAGAATGTAATTACTTCTAAAAAGATTGGTATTTTTGTTATTTACACTTTCTTTTTACAACTAGGATTAACATGATATGGGGTGTTACACTGCTACTGCTGATGACTATACGATTAAAAGACTGCATGCAGACTCAAAGTCACAAAACAATTGTTTGAAAACTGTTTCAAATAAATGCACATTGAATAGAAAAAAAGATAGAACTGAACAATCATATAAGCATCCTTTGTGCATACGGCTCTATAAGAAAATCGATCCCCCTTCCTTTCTATAGAAGAAAGAGAAAATAGAATATATCGTACTCCAGTAGGTAAATACTATAATTGCTCCGTTGCTTTATATATTTCTTTTTCTTTTTTTTTTGCTGTGATTCAACAATTCCAAAGTTTTTCATCCCCCGCCCCTGTTTTTTTTTTTTGTTTTTGTCACATTGGAAAGGCATCAAAATTAAACAAGCTTGGTAATTATTTGATTCAAAAAGAACAAGAAGCTAGGTTAATGCTAGACAAAAAGCAAACTTTTATTATATTTACATCAGTAGATGTAGATGGTGCTGTTACATAAACAAAATCACATTCTCAGAGGTTTAAATTCTACCAATTATTTACCTCATCATGTGAGTACTCCACCTACTTATCCTACTGATTGTACTTAAAACAGTAATTAATTTAGCTTATCATAATAAAACTTAGAGCTAAAAGAGCCTTGATTATATTAGCCTTGTTTGAAGGAGTTCTGCCTTGCCCTTTTCAGAATAGTCTTGTCTGCTACAATAAAGTATGCCATCCCAGCAGCTGCCATACAATAATACAAACTTTTATTAGAAAAATTTGAAAAAAAAAAACACTTATTAGAGTTTAAATGAAATGGTTGGAGTGATTAAATGAGTTATAGTAGTTTAGAATTTAAAATTAAATTTATTCTATATTTGATTAGAACTAGGTGAAAGAAGAAATTCACTTTTAATCCTCTTGTCATCCCAAAATTATATATATTATCGATGTAAAAAAAAAATTTACAGTAGCAATTAAGTCAATTAAAAAGATATTTACGGTAAATCTCCTTAAAATGTAGAATTTGTAATATTCAAATAAAACAGATTATCTGCGACAACAAGTAGAGATAACCTGATGGTGAAAGAATTTACTGTAGATAAGTTAAAAAAGAAAATCACCAAGTAAGAAATAACTTGCTAATATAACATGTGAATCTATATTAATTAACACAAATTTTATTTTATGCTGACAGTATATATAAGTTAAATCTTACTATTTTATATACCATGTGGTTCATTATACCTGTGGAGACAATGAGTGCTTTAGCAGTTGGATTGAGATTTGCTCTTGCCCATGGTGACATCTTCCCACAAGCATACTGCACATTAATTTTATGAATTTTTTAAATATATATATTAGTACTAGAAGACAATAATATTACCAAGTAAATAGTTACTACTTTTGTCTCAATTTATATGACGATATTTGATAAATATAGAGTTAAAAAATGAAGGAAAGACAATTGTGCGGCGAAAGTTCCTCAACAAGAATAAGTTATAACACTTATGTAGTTATAAATCATCATTATTAAACGTAAAGACATGTCATTTTTGTTGGACTAACAAAAATGAAAAAAGGGTCACATAAATTTGACAGAATAGAATATCTATCACTCTTCCAACAAAACACCAAATAATATATTTCAAAGATACAATTTTAACGTTATTTTTTCCGGAAAAAATGACTTTCATCATACCAAACACACGTAAAATATTTCAAAGACAGTGTAACTTACAGTAGGAATGGCAGTAGCAACTGTTGCAACAACTGCTGCTTTTGCTCCTGCTTTTGCTCCTTCTACATTTACAATCATATAAAAAAAAATCATAAAATTTATCAATTTAATGGAAATTATTTTTTTGGAAGGTACAAGCAATGAAAGGGAAAGTACCATGAGCATAACGTTTAGCAATGGCTTTTTGGTCCATTGAATCTAAACTCACATTCTTGGCCATTTTAGTGAATATATATTGTAAATTGTAAATGATGATTTTGAGTATTGTGAGTGAAGTAAGAATGGATATTTATAGGAGTTTTGAATAAAAGAGTTTGATGGTTTTGGATAATTTCCAATGTCCTAGTCACTTGTTTTTGTTCAACATTTTATTTATTTATTTATTTTAATTCTCAGTGAGAAGTATTATTTTATTTATTTATTGGTACTGTTATTATTATTATAAGTGGTTTATGTGTTATCAGGTTCCTAATGTAGTCGGTTTATTTGATATTTTTGTCGATACATTGAATTAGTGGGTTTAAAGAGTAGAGTTATTGTACTTATGAGCAAGTGATTGGTACTTTTTACTAATGAGGATTACGGCGGAGCAGTAAATACATTTTATTATTAATAAAAATTATGACAGAGTAGTAAGTACACTTTTACTAATGAGAATTATGGTGAAGTGGTAAATACCCTTTTATTTTTAATCAGAGGTCTTGGATTTGAGTCATCTAGGTATAAAGTCATCTTTGTTAGAAAGCATTTTATCTTTTCAATATGGACTTTTTAACATAAATTTAAATTTAATCAAACTTCAATATAGATAGTAGACACTGAATAAAAAAAATAGGTACTTTATTGGTGAAATAATGGACTGCTAGAAGAGAAACCTAGAGTATAATAAGTAAGTAATGTATCAATTAAAATACTACCCCTCTTTACCAACTTTAATTTATTATGCTTTATTTAAGTTAACAAAAAAAAACACTTTTATATTTTTGCAAAATAGAAATAAGATTTGTGATTCTGTTTACATCCTGTGATTTGATTCCTAGATTAATTTACTTGTGAGATTGCATGAAATATGTTATTACTGTTGTATAAAAATATTAGTCCTTCACTTTTTTTGTGTACGTGACACTTTTCTCTTTTTGTGTTTCAAACTTTCTAATGTTTGATCTATAAAAAAAAATATTATAAATTATTATAATTGATAATTCAAAATATCTTAAACAACATATAAAAAAGTACTACCTATCAAAAGGTAATATATTTAACTCTCGAAATTTGAACAGTAATATCACACTAATTAGGATACAAAAATAGATATTTAGTTTAATTTTTTATAAAGAATTTAATTAAGCACACTCTAAAAGTTAGTAGTGATGAAAAATTGGAATAGATAATGGTGATAGTTGATAGAGATGGTCTTTCTCATGACAACTAGTGCAATGGGGACAGTATGGGGTAAAATTAATTTGAGGACATGTGGCATGATTAGCGTACGCAGTTTGAACGCTTGACACAATAGACTACGAAGAGTCTCTCTTGGGCTATCGGTAGCAAATATGTCCACTCATAAAGGATACGCTAACAACTGTTGGTTATCTTTGATGACATGATACAACAAATAGATAGGAAATAAGAATGTCAGACCCTTCAGGAGCGCGGGTGAGTTCATATGGAGCAGGGCATTAGAAGAATATTAGTTGGCTCACTAATGAATCGTACACATGGTTCACCCTTATAGGTCTTAATTAGTCCTTTAGGGCATTATTATCGAAATTGTGATTGGTCAAATCTTAAAATTGTAAACTGTAAGTAGTCGTCCTTACTCACTTGTAAAGACATCTGTCTCCTTACTCTCTCAATCAATAAAATAGTCTTTACTTAATCTCCAAGCTTTCCTTTAAGTTCTTGATTGTTGTTGGCTCTGTTTTGTTGATTTAGTCTCGACTACATTTGAGGACGCTATGGTTCTCCCAGATTAATTTTCTTTACTTATTCGTTCGATTTTATTCGTATCTAATTATTTCCTTTTGCCACGTAGATATCAAATTGTTAATAAATCGAATCTAAAATAAAATTGAATCGTAACACACGAGTTAACTCATTTATAAATTTAACTGTATCAAATCCAAAACAAACAGTGATATATGAATGATATTTAAAAAATATTTAGCCTTCAGAAAATATTTTAAGTGATCGTCTTCATGATTTGATCGGCTACTTGAGGTATCTAAAAAATTTCATGCAGTACTTGAATAATAAATACTCTAAGCAAAAACACATAATTATAAAGATAAACTAGAATATACTTAATAGGATATAAGTAAGAACAACAAACAAGATCTCAATAGAATTTAGCATATGATCAATTGTACTTGCTGAAATAATGATTTTGTAAAAAAAAACTCAATAAGGTCTTAAACTTAATTTTCAAAAATAAAATACTATACTTTCTTTAGTAATTCGACTTGTGTAAAAATCAAGATAACAAAAATGTAATATATTAAAATATTAAGTTTTTATTATGCATTATGTTTGGAGAATAATCAGATTACAAGAAGCTGTATATATAGTTTTATCTTACAATTCTATAAAAAGTATTTTCACGACTCCAATCAGTAGCCTTCCATAATCATATTGCATCAAAATTAAGTTAATTGAACTAATAGTTGTGTTACTTTTTACTAATAAATGATTGAACCATTAACGGATTTGGAGCATTATGGGTGGATCCTAGGGAACTCAATAGTTTTTAGGGAAAAGGATATGGGCTGATATTTAAAAAAAAAAAAAAAATTGGTCCACAATTGAAAAGATGGACAAACGTAGTCAGTCGGTCAAATTTAATTTTCTTTTTTAGCCCTTTGGCCTAGTTGGGCACATGCAGTCTCTATACTCAATTGATACACTTTTATACTATATTGATATACTTTTTAAAAAAGAGAAAGGAAATTCTATGCAAATACATACTGTCCCTATATCAATTAATACTCCTTTATACCATATTAATACACTTTTAT
Organism: Capsicum annuum; assembly: GCF_002878395.1. Taxonomy (NCBI): domain Eukaryota; kingdom Viridiplantae; phylum Streptophyta; class Magnoliopsida; order Solanales; family Solanaceae; genus Capsicum; species Capsicum annuum. Next base: position 211,251,618 of record NC_061119.1, read on the forward strand.
ACTATATTGATACACTTGCAGTGTCCATATACCCAATTGATACTTTCTTATACTAGATTGATACATTTTTAGAATGCATGTAGAAACTATATAGAGTTGTATAAAATATGTATGTAAATAATAATTGTAGTTAATAATTGTATAAAATGTGTATAGAAATGCTATAATTATTATATAGAATATATATATATATATCATTATTATATATAAATATATATCTTTAACAATTATATTATATTAAAAGTATATGATATTGTATTTTATTGCATAAATAAGTAAAACTAAACAAAATAAGTAGTATATTATTTTAATAATGTTGATGAATGCAAAATAATTTGAAAAAAAAAGAAATAATTACTCAATTGTTTAAAAAGATTAAAAAAGAATAGAATCTTTAAAAAAAAAAAAATAGAGCCAAAAAAAGCATGGGCCCATTAAAGATGAAAAGTGGGGCCAATGGCCAAAACAGAATGGATCGAATTATGATGTAGAATTGAGGGGAATACCTGGAACAGTGAAAGAGTGTGTCCCAGGTTCTCACGTGTGGCCATCTCTTAGTGGCTATTTACCGAATTAATAAATTTAGATGCTAGTTTTGTGAAATTATTTTAATTTTAGGTGTTATTTTTTTCCTTTCCCCTAGTTTTTAAGTAAATTTTATATCTCTATTAAAAGATTATTAAATATTTTTACATATGTAATTTATTAACTCAATTATAACTATATATTAATATAAATGTATCGAAGAGGAGCCTTAAAGTAATTGGTTAAATTATTGTCATGTAATTTCACTAGGTTATAAGCTCAAGTCTTCAAGAATGCTTCTTAAAAATGCAAGATAAAACTACGTACAGTAAGTCTTTTTGACAGAAGCGGAGCCAATCTTTATAATAGGGGGTTACCGAATTCCCTTTGATAGAAAATTACACTACTTATACATTACTAAAATTACACACTCCTATATATAACAGATGTCAAATCCTATTCGATTAATTTTTCTTCAAATTTTAAATTTTCTTTATGAAAATTCTTATTCCACTTCTTCTTTTTGATCAAATCCTTTCTGCGTAACAAATATTATAGGACGCTAAATTATTCTTCTTCTTATTATTATAAAATTATAAACTTTAAATTTTAAATCCGGCTGCACGAGTAAAATGTGCTTATCAGTATTGGATATTCTACAGTTTTGGAGATTTGCAAAAGCAGTGCAGGAGGTGGAAAAGGCCAGTGGTTTTGAGAACTTCTAAGCCAAAAACTATGGGGAAAAACACATTTATCTAAGTGTGTGCCTATTGAGATATACTGATAAAAGTGCATCATGTTTACTCCATCAACATTCAACACCTCGCTTATACTAGCACAATCATTTCTTCGGTTTTGATGGATTAACTTACTTCCTCCCATCATTTTATGTGATATATTTTAACTCAATATAACAATAATAATAGTTTCAGTGTATTCCCACAAAGTGAGATCTGGATTTTAACTCAATATAAAATTAAAAAAATTAATGATATTTATCAAATTATTCTTTATTAAAAATATGTTATAATTATCTTTAATTAAGTGAAACGAATAAGGATAAAAATTAAATTATATCTTTAAATAATTATCAAATAAAAAAATAATATTTTTTTAGACGAATAAAAAAGAAAATGACAATACGTATAATGAGACCGAGAAAGTAATTGTTTTAAGGAATCCTAGGAAATTTGCAATCTCTGACCACAACTTGTGCTCTTTGATTGACCATTTTAAGATGAATATTTTGTGATAATTTATTTTTATACATGTAACAGCTCACAAATCAGGTAAGAAATATAATTTGTATTACGCAAACCTCATGTAACTAGCTTTTTAATGAGTGGTAGATAGAGACTAAATTTGATCGCGAATTTCGTCTCTCAATCATCTACTATGCCTTTGTGGGCGATGGATTAATTTTTAATGTGTCACAAAAGATTGAGGTGTGTGTTCTTACGGAAATAATTTCTTACAAAAATATTTTTTTAGAAAAATTAATAAGTTTTTAATATTTTTAATATTTTGTACATAAATAAAAATTAATATTTTAAAAATATGTATGCGAGTACTGGTGCGAGGAGGTGGGGATGAGGATTACGGAATGTATGTAAATAAAAATGAAGTGTGTTACAGGATAGAAAGGACATACTTAATGTTGTAATTTGTTTTTCCATTTTTAATTATTAGGAAGGTCGTTTTTATGTTTAAGAAATTTATTTTAATATTTGGAAGTAGTTCACTTTTTGTTTTATTATTTTCAAAAGAATTTGATCAATATTATCCCATTTTTAATCTTCTTCATAACTTCGTATGGTAATTGAGAGTACTTTTTAATTAGACTTGTAAATTGTAATGTTTCTCATAAGATGCATTTCATTTAAAGAGTGAATTAAATTATTCTCAACGCCCCATTAAATACAAATAGAACAAAAAACTTTGTGACACATTCAATATTGATGATTTTTTATAAATGGAACTTTTTATTCAAAAAATCGAAAGTTTTCATATTATATATTTTATCTTGCCGGAAAGGCAGTTACAAACGACTAAAGAAATCAAGGTACATCATAGATCATGACATTATAGGTGCTTGCGATGGGGCAAATATGACTTTACTCTTTCAATTTTAGTGGATCAAATTGAGATTTTTTCCAAGAATAGCTTATGATTTCATGAATTTATCAACTTGAATTGTTGGATTTATAATTTTTGTTATGATTTTTTGTTTGATATGTTCTATGATATTACCCAATACCTACCTAATATAAGTGGCCAATGAGTCCTATGGGCTGAAAAACAACTGCCCAGTTGAGTAATTGTCAACTTTTCAACTTGTACCTTCACTTCTTATGTCAAAAAGATTAGTGGTAGGTAAACCTAATTTCCAGGAATTACTACTTCAAAGGAGCTTTAATTTATTTGTTTTTGGAAAAATAACATAATTATGCATCTTAACATATTATATTTATATAAATCTTTATCTTTACAAATTAATTACAAAAATCTCAATTGATTATGTATCTTCATTGAATCTATTAGTGAGCTAATTATGTATCTTGACAGATCAAAAATCGAAGAAAATATATCCGAAGTTAATTATGTATCTTTATAAGGAAAAAATATATTTCCGTTTGATGTATTATGTATCTCGACAAACCCAAAATCGAAAAAAATACATCGAAAGTTAATTATATATCTTTACAAAGAAAAAAATGTATTTTTATTGAATGTATTGGGAACTAATTATGTATATCAACAAATTCAAAATCAGGATTTTCAGTAATTATGCAAAATGTCAGAATTTTCTTTAATTAAACTTCAAATTGTCGGAATTTATATTGTTTGCCTTTTATTTATTTTTTTTTTATTTGATGTCTGGTATCCATATTGAAACCTAACTAATTCTGATCTGTGTCGAAAAGTAGTCCGATGCACTATAAAAGTTAAGTGCTCTCTATCAAACGTGACTCCATATCTAGAGCTCGAATCCAAAATGTCTGATTAAGAATCCAAGAATAATAGAGTACTTACTACTCTTATCACCAATTTTTAATGGTCAATGAGCTTTAGTTAATTAGTCCACAAATAAACTGGTGACTAGTACTTTTCTAATTACTTTTTTTCGTCTCAATTTAAGCAATACATTTTGCTCCAACGTGAAATTTAAGAAAAAAAAATATTTAAAACTTAACACTCTAAAATAAGTTCTAAATATCTGTGTAATTAAAATCATTTAATCGAGCATAAAGTTGAAAGTTTAAAAGTAAATTATTTTTAAATACAAAAAAATATTTTTTTTCTAAAACATATTAAAAAAGATACAATACATAACTGGGACAGAGAGAGTATTACTTCTATGTATATACCCTTTGACGAAAAATTATATTATATATTTAAGATTAAAATTATTTTTTTGATAATCATTTGGAGTGGAGACGGGACAAAAGAGAAGGAGGTCCTCCCTCATACTAAGTCGCACCCTTACTCAAACAGTGCAAGAGATAGGGAAACATATAATAGATGGTGAATCACCTTAACTTCTTCGTGAAAAATTTTGGTTTCATCATTATTATTTTTTTTTGTTGTTGGGGGGGGGGGGGGGGAGGAGGTTGCAAACAACATAAATTTTGACAGTTTGAAACTTAATTATAAAAAATTATGATATTTTACAAAAATTATAAAAATATTTGATTTTAGATTTATTGAGATGCATAATTAGCTCTTGATACATTCAAAGAAGATACATTTTTACCTTTGTAAAGATACATAATTAACTCTCAATATATTTTCTCTACTTTTAAATCTGTCAAGATACATAATATATCCAATAAAAATATCTTTTTTTCCTTTGTAAAGATATATAATTAGCTCCCCTATGTTTATATATATATATATTTTTTTTCATTTTAGTGTCAGAGAACCTGGACCACAAAATGGATAAGTCTGATTCTGATTTATGGCTCTTGTGTCTGGTCCAAAATTAGAAAGACTGAAATACAGTAAATGATCCTTGTTCAATGGGCTAATTAGATATTGGGTTGTTATGTGTTTTTGGATGAAAAATATCAAAGTAGCCCAAAGTAAGTTCTTGGTTAATTTGGCAAAATCCCTTAAAGCCCAACAATATTTTTTGGTTTGAATACTAGTTAGTTGGGCAAACAATATAAATCCCGACAGTTTAGACCTTAATTATAGAAATTTTTTATATTTTACATAATTACTGAAAATTTTGATTAGATTTTGATTCTGTCGAGATATATAATTAGCTCCTGATACATCTCTTTGTAAAGATACATAATTAGCTCCCGATGCATTTTTTTTTTCGATTTTGAGTCTATCGATATACATAATTATCTCTCTGATACATCCAAAGAATATACATAATATATTAGTTGGACTTTGGGTAATTGCTTTGTACGTAAGGGTGGAAGTTGTGTCAATATGATAAGAGAATACCTACTTTTGGATTCTAAAAATTGTAAATATGCACCACCATGGATTGCGGTGGAGTGATATAAACGCTCCTCCTTCTTTAACCAAAAGTTTCAGTTCGAGTTCTCTAAGTATAGAATCGCTTTTGGTACGGAGCATTTTACCTTTAATGTGAGACTTTAGCCTCAATACTGAGAGAGAATATTGGGTGGAAAATGAACAAAAAATAATGATAATAACGTGCACCATTCACGAATAGGTTAGGTTAATTATATGGATCCTTGATTAATCATATTATAAAGATTCTAGTGAATCGATTAATTTTATGTTGACCGTTAACCTATCAAACTCTATTCCTTTACTTGCGAATCGAAACGGATAACGTGAGCAGTTTCACAAAGGGTGGAGTTGTACCTACTTTTTATTTATTTTATTCATTGTCAATGCAGTTTAATTTTCCTCTTCTTGCTTCCCCTCTTTCCTATCGCGCACAGACATAAATGGCTATAATATAAAATATAAGACCAAAGAAAAGCTTGTAACAAAATAATTATACCAATGAAAAACCTATTTTGTGTTAATTGATTCAATGCATAATATCAATACCCAAATAGCTTGGTTGAAATAAATAGATGAACAGAGAATTTATTTTCTTTTTTTAAAAAAAAAGAGACAAGGGAAAGAAGAAATGAAGGAATAATCTTAACTAACTAACCATCAAGGATTCCAGTAAGATGGATAGAATTAATTAAAGGTCTCGAATGTAAGTTTTGGGGATGAAAAAAAATTCTCAGATGCAGTGTGATTCAACCTTTAATAGAACATACACGGTGTAAATTTGGATTAATAGAAATTCCAAAATATCGAACATTAAAAGATAGCTTAAGGTATAAAAGTATCTCGTGTTCATGCACATTTCGAGGAAGAATCACATCGCATGGAACATGATATAGATATCTATCATAATGCAAGTAGCTACTTTTACAATTCTAACTTTTAACTTATAGATTGCACAAAAAAGAAATTTCAGGCATTAGAAGGTATCTTGATGCACAAAACATCTCATCTTCATGCAAGTTTGCCACACCTCAAGGGGTAAAATAAATACAATCTGTCTATCTTAATGCAAGCGTTAATATGACAATTCACATAATAGAATTTCTTGACAATATCAGACACTAAATGAAAAATAAAGAAGAAAAAGAAACTTTGAAGCATGTGCGAGTCCACCTTAGGCACAGAATCAAGGACGAATTTAGAGTAGTAGGTGGGAGTTTTCGAGAATCCAGTAACTTTCATACGTTTTTTGTATTTATATTGAAAAATCTAGTAAATATATAAAAATAATAAATTGTAAATCCATAAATAAAGTGTGTTGGTAAAGAAGGAGCTTGCTAAAACTTTGTAGACCTCTTGGTTGTGTGGGTTCTAGCCCCATCACCACTATATTTGATTTTTATTTTACTCACGAAAATCATAAACTTTAAATTCTAGATTCGCCTAATGTATATTCTTCGTCGAAAAATTATGTGGGATACGAAAATTAAATGTTAGCCATTATTCATGTTATTTAATGTTATGATTCTTAACACATGAACTAAAAAAGTATGTCTTTGAGTCCTTGGCACTTTATGCTTTGTACTAGTAGTTGCTATCTAAGTTGAGAACTTGAGATGAACTTTTCTTACGCATGCAAAATGGAACTGACACTTTCAGATAAGAATTATGCATTTTTTTCCTTTTAAACTTTTTAATAAATTCAAAAGTAGAATTACATATTCCTCGAAAATGGAAAAAATATCAAGTGGCATCTACCTAAAAAAACATAAAACAGCAATGATTTTTCTCTTTGATTTGTAATGCGCAATACACTACTTATGATTACTACCACCATATTTGAAAAATATCTCTTTTTATGACAAATATTTCCTCTATTTCAGAATAAATGAATTATTGGGATATTTATTAATGTTTCAAAATAAGTGAATTGTTGAATTTTTTTTTAAAATTACCCTTATAATTTGACAAACAAAAAAGACTGTAACTTTTTTTTTTAAGGATAAAAGAGACTTCAAGGGTAAAAATAGAAATTTATGTTAAATTTATGTCTTTGATACTTTTTTCTTAATCTGTGTGTCAAAATTCAATAATTCATTTATTTCGAAACAGAGGGAGTAATATTTTACACTAAACCAACAAGGCTTATGGTATTGCGGTGAGACTGTTTCAGCTTTAATTAGAAATTTCAAGCATCACCTCAGAATGAATCTTGCAAAGCGTGATTAAGATTAATCAGGACTCTAATATAACCAGGAAACACCAGGTGCACTAAGAGACGAATTTATAGGTAGGGATGAACGTTCGGATAGTCTGGATTAAATATGAATATTTTAATTTGAATTTTTGGATTAAAGAAATTAAAGAATTTTTTTAAGTTTGATTTGGATTAATCTATTTCAATATTTTGATTTTCTAAAAAAGTTAAAATCAAATATTCATGTTGAATTTGCCTTAATAGTTTCATATTCTCACAATAATCATCCAAAATAAAGTGGGCAAGTCATGAAACCACTATCAAGAAAATGCAATAGAGATATCAAGAAGGCATCCGGACAGAAGGTTAGTAGGAAGAATTGCAGGGGCGGAGTTAGCTCTTTGGTAGGGGATTCATTTGAATTCTTTTTGATAGAAAAATATATTATTTAGATAAGATTAAAATTACTTTTATGTATCTATAGTAAGTGTTGAATCTCCTTCGGCTAGATTTTCTTCAAATTTTAAATCGCCTTAGTTAAAATTCTGAGTCCGTCTTTATATAGAAGCTCTTAGTCTTGTTGTCTATACTAATAGTTGTAGTGTTACACGTGTAGTTTTTTGTTCTTGAATTTTATTGAAACTTGTTATTTTGGATAGATCCAGTGTAGTACTATTATTTTGTGGTTGTTTTATTTTGTTAACTAGTATACATTGTTTCTTGTACTTCTTTTTATGACTGTTTATCTTGAGTCGAGGGTCTATTGAAAATAATTTTTCGATCTCACCTTTGTGATTGTGGTACAGACTGCGTACAACCTATCCTTTTGAATACACTTGTTATTTTATTTGGAACTTTTTAGTCAACTGGTCAACTTCACCAACAAAACAGAATTAATAGTACTAATTAAATACAATTTAAAGCTAAATCTTTCTGATTCTGTAATACAATCTAATGATGTAAAAGAATACAGTTTACGTAGAATTCAATAAAGGTCAAAGTTTAGGTTATGATAATATAATTTTGGTCAAAATAAGTGTACTGATGTCTTTTATCTTTAATTTGAGTTTATTTTGAGCTAATCATTACAAATCATGTATTATGTACAAGTTCACACTGATTGTTAATAAATAATTGTCCTTTAAGGAATATTTAATAACTTTAATTATAAGTATATTTGTTTATTTTACTTCTTTGTGAAACATCTCACTTAATTAATACCCACAAATCAAAATAGTAACTATTAAGGCAAATTTAGAAAATAATATTTGGTAACATATCAAATACTTTGAAACAAATTCACTTTATAAAGATGAAAAATGATATGGATCGAAGTTAACATTGAATAATGTAAAAATTACGTGGGATTAATCGATTTTTTAGTCAACATTTGAAGTTTAGCCATCCTTTTAAATGCAACTAAAAAGTAGCCACTTTTTAATGCGAAAATTTGATTTCTATCTTAAAAAATCGATGAATCTGAATTAATACTTTTTTTAAAAAAAAAAAAAAAAAAAAACAATTATCCTTGCCTAAGTAACTCGTCTTTTTTATTTTTTAGTGACTCGAATTCATAGTTTGAAGGTTGTAACCGAACAATTCCTCTTATCAATCCTGAATAATTTAAAAATTCTGGCTAAAACTTAAATAGTAATCCAAAAGATAATACACAATGTGCCAATTTCTTTTATGTATAAGTGGAAAAAAGAGAAGGAACATGATGGGCTACTTAGATTGTTGGTGCTATTTTAATAATGAGAAAAGAAATGATTTAAGTGACAAGATGAATCCTACGCCTTAGATATTGAAGTACCTTGAGGAGAAAAGTTAAAAATAAAGATGTTAACAAAAAGAGAACATAATATTGAATTTTGATAGGTTAAAAAGGAAGGTTATTGGTGCATTAAAACTTCTCTTATGCGTAGGATTCATCAGGAAATAAGCAAAGTATCAGAGTTTATTGTACAACAATTTTAGCCACATTATTATAAGAGACTATTTTTACGACTTAAACTCATGATCTTTTAATTACGTAATAATAATTTTATCGATTACTTGAAGACTATCCTCCTTTAAAGTTCATTAATATTTCCATGATGATTCAGATTGAAAGTGGAAAAGGGGAAGGAACATGATGGGCTACTTAGATTTTTGGTGCTATTTTAATAATGAGAAAAGAAATGATGAAGTGACAAAGATGAATCCTAGGCCATAGATATTGAAGTTCCTTGAGGAGATAGGGTAAAAATAAAGACGTTAACAAAAATAAAACATAGTATTGAATTTTAAAATTGAAAAAAATACAGTTCGATACAATAAAGCTTTTATTATGCATAAGATTTGAGAAAGGATTAAATCATAAGAATTTATAGTATATGTAATCTTGTTCCACATTTTTACAAGAGATTGTTTTCATTTTTTGAACCCATAATCTCTTAATTACACGTCAACATTAAAACTTTCGTTATGTACGAGGTTTGAGGTAGGAATAAATCATAAGAATTTATGATATGCGGTCTTATTTTACATTTCTGCAAGAGATTGTTTTCATTGGTTGAACTTGTGACCTCCTAATTCATATAAACAATTTTATAAGTTACTGTGAGATTTCTCTTCATGTGATAACCTTTTAAAATTCATTAATATTTTCATGATTATTCAGATTGTAATAATGGCTATCACATGAAAACATGGTGACAATTATGTTCTGCCCCCACTTTTTTACACGCATATACCGCTCGTAACATTTCGGTGCACATAGATAAATGGAATGTTCCTAATCTTTAATTTCAATATTTTTTAAATTATATGTTGGTATGCAAATAAAGATTTATATTGGTAGCCGAAAAGAAAATGAAAATATATATAGTGTAGAGATACTTTTATATGATCTGAGACTTGAGAAACAAACATGCAGATTTCGCTCAGAGTAAATAATATCACATTATGTTGAGAGTATTTTTAAATTAAATTAGCCTAACAATTGATATCAAAATCTATGATTTCAAAGGACGAGCAGCGGAAAATACCACTACTCGAGATAATCAAACAGGACATTAATTCACTCTCAAGTTCTAGAATCGAGTGTGAAAATTGTATAGTGACGACGTGAGACTCGGTTTACTACATTTACCAGAATTCGGAGAGCACACTAGCTAGTGGACTTCAGTAGCGATAAATTCTCGGACCGATATGAGTGACACACAATGAATCTTTACATTGGCTCATAAAATAATGGACCATGTAAAACTTATGAGTCTTGGTGATTATCATAAAAAACTTAGTTCGAGAAGTAGATTATTGAATGTGCAAATAAAGTCTTGTATTGTAGTTATAATTCAAAAGAAAAGTTACATACTATATAAGATGCAAGTATACTCTCAAATGGTGTAATACCTTTTGGGAAAAAATCATGCAAATCAAATCTAAAGCAGATAATATCATAGTGTTAAAAGAGAAACATGTACATGAAAACAACTACCTCTTTCCTTCATGTCATACATGATCATTAAAACGTACTATCCTGTTAATTTAATTATCCTAAATTATTTACAATGCTTTAGAAGTAATCAAAATACTGAGGTATTTGATAAGGTTCTTCTCTTTGTTTCTTACTCAACTTAGGAACAACACTAGCACCTCTAACACCTCTCAGTTTCACCAAATCACTTGGTACTTGTGGTGGTTTAATTGACCTAATCAAAGCCCAATTTACACCTTTAAAGAACTCATGTTTCTTTATTTCAACTGAACCTTTTAAACTCCCAATTCTCTTCTTGGGATTCTTCACAAGTAATCTACATATCAAATCTTGAACCTTTACCATTTCATCGTACTCTTTGTTGCTAGTTATCGCGATTCTTGGGAATGTGAGTGGCTTCTTCAGTATGTTGACGAGCGTTTTCTCATTGTTCTCTCCTTTAAAAGGACTGGTACCAAAAATGAGTTCGTATAGGAATACACCTAGTGTCCACCAATCTACTGCACTTCCATGACCTTGACCTGAAATGACCTCAGGGGCTAAGTATTCATGTGTCCCAACGAATGATTTTGATCGCGCATTTATAGGTTCAGCAACCATTTCTTGACTCCGTTCTTGGAATTCTTGCTCCTGTTGTGTCTTGTGTGATGAGAAACAGGATAACACTGGTTGAATTGGCATTGCACAATAAGAGTTTCTTGGTGTTCTGGCAATGGATTTGGTTTTCGACTTTATAAGTGTTGGAACAACTTCATCACACTTGAACGAGAGATCAAAATCTGATAGCATAATGTGACCATCTGATCTTACAAGAACATTTTCTGGCTTTAAATCCCTGTATACAATTCCCATCATGTGGAGATATTCTAATGCCAAAAGTATTTCTGCAGCATAAAACCTGAAAATTAAAAAAAAAAAAAAAAAAAAAAAAGGATTAGTAAAAATAAAGTGAGTGTTATTTAAAACTTGTCATTACAGATTAGAGTTAACAAAAACAACAGTTTACCCAGTGAAATTTCACAAGTGAGATCTGAAAAGGATAGAGTATACGCAGACTTTATCACTACCTAATGAAGGTAGAGAGGTTGTTTCCGAAAAAACTTAGATATTACTAACATCAAATTAAAATAATTTAACTTATTTTAACATATTATGTGCTACCATCACTTACTATAAATTACCAACTACTACATTGATATTTATTAAATGAAGTTACTTACCACTACCTACCTTTAGTAAATGATTCAATACTGTAAAAAAGTCTTACATCATCAGCACCTAAAACTTACATGCAACTATCTTTTGTTATGTGATTGATGATGGTGCAAATAGCTTTCCTTTTTTCTTTTTCGCTCGTGGTTCAATACTCACATTAGAATTGGATTAAATTCGAATGCGAGTCAAAACATTTCACATTGGGATAAAGCGCTTCCTAATAAAAGTGACTTCGTACCTAAGAAGACTCGAACTTAAAATCTTTGGTTAAGGATGAAGAAGTACTTACCACTCCACCATCAGGGGCGGAGCTAGCTAGCATATATTCAAGGGTTCATCCAAATCCCCTTCGGCGAAAGATTACACTATTTATACATAGTTAAAATTATTTTTTATGTATTTATAATAGATTGTGAACCCCCTTCAGCTTAGTTTGTGCGTACACTTTTGAACCTCCTTAATGAAAATCTTGGTTCCGCTACTGTCCACCACATGGTTTGATTTGTATAGCATAGTTAAAATTTCGAGAATCAACAACATTTTTCTTTGCCTCAATTTTTTTTTAATCTTTTAAATATTTTAAATTGTTAATTATTATAACTTATAATATTTTTTCAAATATATAAATTTATTTTAAATCACTTACTTAGTAGAGGAAATACTGAAGCGTTTTCCGGGCTGGCGTTGGCGGAGGGCATGCAAATCACCGCCAGGACAATACTCCATAACTAAACATGAATAATGTTTAGCTTCAAATTGCGCATATAATGTTGGTAAAAATGGATGATCAATTATCCCTAATATTTCCTTCTCCATTTCTGCCCTTTGTAGTTTCTTTCTTATTTCTACTGCCTCTCTGTCCACAACCTGTTGGATAGGGATCGAAATAACAGAACGTCATACGAAAGTTAATAATTGTAAATATTGACAAAAATTAAATCAAACGACAAGAAAAACTAGAGTAAAAAGCATCAAATTTGATTAACTAATCTATACATTGAAGGAAAACATTCTTTCGAAATATTTTTTTATTTTTTCATGTTCGAAAAATATTTTCTATACAAAAATAAATTCCTTAAAACAGAGGATAATGACTTCTACCCCTTGACAGTCCTAACGTTTTGTAAGATAATGTATAAATGCTCCCAAAGATAAAAAAAAATTCTTAGTTACCAAACACCAAAAATTATTTTACAATCAAACTTTTTTTTGAAAAATATTTTTTTTCATACCAAACACACCTTAAGGCACCGTTTAGCCATGATAACATAACTTTTCAGAGTTAGAAAATAGAGTTGGAATTGTTTTTGGTCATGAATATATATTAAAGTTGTTTTTGAAATTATGTGAGAGAAATAGAAGTGAAAAAAAGTATCGAAATTATATTTGAAATTTTCATGGCCAAACATATCTTGTTTTCACTTTTTTCACTAGAGTGAAATAATTTTTCGAAAAAAGTAAAAAAATACTCATGGCCAAACAACTACTAAATTAACAATAACAACAATATATTCAGTGTAATTACACAAAATAGGATTTGAGGTAGGTAAAATATATGCTATCTATACCACTATTTCAGATAAAGTAGAGAGATTATTTTTGATAGGCCTCTGACTCAAAATAAATAACAGTATAATCAAACGAATAAAAATAAAACATAAAAACACACAACAAAAAAAATATAAACACACCTTAATTTTTTTTAAAAAATAAAACATAGAATCAATTAATCCTCTGTTAAACAAGACTATTAAAACAATCACATTATAGATGTTATTGCGTTAATTATGAGAAGCAAGGGGTTCGTTAGCTAAATGTGAAAAATATTTTCACTTAACAAACCGTAACACGAACCTTCATGGCATAAAAACACTGAGGCAAACCAACAACAGGATTCCTAACTTCACATAAGTAAACACTTCCAATATCTCCACCACCAACTCTTCTCAACAACCTAAAATGCTCAAGTTTAACTTGACCCGATTCGACCCGGATCCGTTTTATGAGTTCCCATTCGAGTTGATTCGATTTGTGGGGCTTCTTCTGTGAATTGGAGAAATTTGTTAATTCTGTTGAGAATGAAACTGAGCTTCGACAACTACTAAAACTACTGATATTAGTAGTAGTAGTAGTAATAGTAGAAGGCATTGTTAGTGAAGAAGAAGTTGTACTGTCTTTGTCTGAGTCATAGAGATTTGTGGTGGGCATTTTTGGTTAGAGAAAGTGTGAAGGGAGAGCACGTTTATTGAGTTTCACAATAGCTTTATATATACAATGGACAGAGGTGATTTACCATATTTTTAACCTTTGTGAGAGAATTAGCTGTCAATTTAGAGTTGTTTTTGACTTTTGTGAGAGAATTAAAAGTAAAAAATAAGTATTTACTTCGTCTTATTTTATATGTGATCATTTTTTTTATTCGTTTCAAAAATAATATTATATTTTTTTATTTGATAATTATTTAAAAATATAATTTCACTTTTATTTTTATTGGTCTCACTTATAAGTTCTTCTTAACTAAAAATAATAGGAGTACATTTTTGGAGAAAGACAAAAATAACACCTAAAATTAAAATAATTTCACAAAACTAATACCTAAATTAAAAAATCTAGTAAATAGCCACTCGATCATGATACCGCTTACCCCAAAATATCCACTGTCACGATGGCTACACGTAAGGAAAACAAGAAATTGGGCCTACAATATGGATCAGTGCAAATGAAAGAGTTTTGAGGCAAAAAAGCAATACATAATGAGAAAAAGACACCACGCAGCTTTTTTTAAAAGTAATGGAAAATAATGGCTCACGTTTCCCATTTTGGACAAAAGTAACACTCTAACTGTTTTTAATATCATTTATTAGCCCTTTGTTTTAATAAGTCACGCGCTTCCTCTATTTTAATAAACTACACGCTAAAGAATAAAAAAAATCACACGCGCCCTTTGCAGTTGCTCTTTTCCCGAAAAAAAAAAGAAAAAACTTGTATCTACAGTTCACCCTAACAGTTGTCTTTTTTTCGGAAAAAGGATAATAACTGGTACCTACAGTCTCCTTAACTTTTTCGACTGTTCTTTGCGATTAGATTTTCTGAAATTTGTTGTGCTGAAAATGAAGAAAAAAGTTAATACTGATACAAAATTAGCTGGTAAAGGTTTAAGATATGATCCTGATTTCATTGCTCCAGATGTTGATTTTGAAGATTTAACAAATCCTGAAGTTCGATTGAAGGATTTGAAGAATGTTCATACTAGTCCTAGTCGAATTACTAGGTCTCAAGGTAAATTAGTAGTTGATCCATCAATGGCGAAACAAAAAAAAATAACTAAAAAAAAGTACATACAGATCTGAGTGATGATTCAGATCTTGTTGTCATTCGGAAAAAAAAAACAGTGATTCAAAAAATGATGAAGATGATGGTAAGTCATCTAAAGGAAAGAAGAAGATAATTGTAACTGATGAATGAGATGCTCTTGTTCCTCCGAAAAAAATGAAAAAAATGAATTGATCAAATGACGAAGAAGATGATGCTCAATCATCCAAAAAGAAAAGTAAAAAAATTCCTTGGAAGAGAAAAATACCCAAATTAACTGATTTTGAGGTACATTGTTTGTGCTTTTGTATGTATTAATTATGTCTGATAGATGTTCACTTGTTTTGTAGAATTTGTGTATGTTTGAAATATGTGTGTTATTGATGTATATAATATG
Organism: Capsicum annuum; assembly: GCF_002878395.1. Lineage (NCBI taxonomy): Eukaryota > Viridiplantae > Streptophyta > Magnoliopsida > Solanales > Solanaceae > Capsicum > Capsicum annuum. Next base: position 211,267,236 of record NC_061119.1, read on the forward strand.
TGTCAGTGTTGTATATGAAATATATTGGGTAGTGATTTTTGTGAAATTTAGTGTACATTGACTATATAACTATTTGTTCATCAGAATTGAATAAGAATTGTGTATAGTTTGAATATTTATATTGTGACTGTGTAAAATTAATAAGACTGTTGTAATATGAGTAAAATTAGTGTACATTGAATGCATAACTATTTGAGAATCAGGATTTTATAGGAACTGTGTATAGTTTAAATATTTATACTGTATGACTAAAATTAGTGTGCATTGACTGTATAGCTATTTATGCATTAGGATTGTATAAGAGCTGTGTATAGTTTGAATATTTATACTGTATGCGTACAATTAGTGTTCATTGACAATACAACTATTTGTGTATCAGGATTGTATACGAACTGTGTATAGTTTGAATATTTATATTATAACTGTGTAAAATTAGCAACACTGTTGTGATGATTACTGTATTAGTAAAATTAGTTTACATTTACTATAAACTATATGTGTATCAGGATTGTATAAGAACTGTGTATAGTTTGAATATTTATATTGTATGCGTATACTTAGTGTATATTGATTGTACAACTATTTGTGTATCAGGATTGTATAAGAACTGTGTATAGTTTGACTATTTATATTGTAACGATGTACAATTAGCAACACTGTATGAGTAATATATGTAGCTTTTTGATATATTTATACCTAAAAGCACACTTATGTATTGCAGGTTTGGGATTTGTTTCTTGGTCCATCTGATCATTACAAGTGTCAGCTCAGTATGGACACAAACTGTGCTATTATGACTGCGTTGAAATCTAAGTTGGACAAGAAGCAACTTGATTTGTTTAAGAATAGTTGCTTTGGGTATTTCTTATCTTTACCAAATGTTCTTCCTCAAAATCAACTTATCCATGGAATGTTTCTCAGGGAACTTATTTGTGAGAGAGATGATAAAATATGGATTAAAGTGAATAACACTAGGTTACGTTTCGGCTTACAAGAGTTTGCTATAACTAGCGGCTTAAAATGTACCGAAAAGTACAATAATGAGTTTGCTGTTAGTGAAGAAAGTAAGCTGGTGGATTTGTATTTTTCAAGAAAGTCCAAGGTCACAAAACTTGATTTAGAAGAGTGTTTCATGGAAAAAAAGTGGCGATGTGATGAAGATGCTTTACAAATTTCTGTTTTATTATTCATTTATTCCTTTATTTTTTCTGTCACGTATAGTTATGTTATAACTAAGAATGATTTCTTATTGGTTGAATCTGGGAACTATGAAACATTTCCTTGGGGAAAATTCTATTTTCGTCTGGTGTTAGAGTCAATGAAGTCTAAGGTTTATCAGCGAAAAACTATGTATCGTTGTGCTGGTTTTTCTTTTCCATTTCATTGTTGGTTTTATGAGTGTTGTCCTTATACCAATGGCCATCTTGCTGACCGAGTGGGCGATGGTGTGCCACGTATACTGAATTAGTTTGTAAAGTATAGACCAACATACAAGGAGGTCAAGTCTGCATTTTTTGACATTAGGCAAGAGCAGGTATATCGTTGTTTTAAATTGTAATTTATATATACTTTGTTAAATTGTAATGTTCTTCTTAAATGTCGAGTGTTGTTTTTTATGTGCAGGTTGTGTTGCGTAACATTACGCCGACAGTTCTTAAAAAAACAATCTTTCAATTACCTGATTTCAAATCTGTGGATGCGGTTGTGTACTCTGTTGATTTGCCTAGCACCAGCAAACAAGAATGTAGTCAGTCAAGCTCACATAATGAATTGTCACTTTTGCGAAGTGATGTTAAAATGGTATATCGAAGGTTTTTATTAATATTTATATGTTTTTGTTAATTGACGTGTTGACTTTTTCCTTTTATGTTTAGTTAACGGAAAAGGTTTCCTCGATGGAGAAGTTTATGAAATCCTCATTTGAATTGATTTTTCGAGCTCTAGATATAAAGAATGAGCCTAAAGTATTCTTTTTCTGAATTTCTTCTATTTTTTTAACAAATCTTATATACACTATTGTACTTATTTTATAAATTTTTTTTAAAGGTTGGTATATCAATTGGTGATAACGATGGTGACAACTCAAATGAAAAAGACGATGAGACACCTAATGTTGGTGGTACAGGTGATGATCAAGTTAATGATCCACCTAATGTGGGACGACAAAATAATGTTGTACCGTAAGTGGATCATATAAGTGACAATTTGATGGATGATGTAGGGAAAGCAACAGATTATGTAAGAGGTGATGTAATTGGGCATTTGGTGGATGCCGTTGGAGAGAAAATTAATTTTGTAGGTGATTGTGTAGGTGGTCATGTCGATGTTGATTCTACAGCTGAAACTTTAAAGGATGGTGCTTGAAAGAATTTTCCAGATTTTGATTTTTTGAAGTTCACACAAAGCTCGGGTGAAAATAAGGATATAGGGAATGGTAGAAATATTCAGGTTAATAATGATTGATCTAATTTTACTGATTCTGAAATGTCTAAATTTACTCAACCTTTACATGATCAAAAGACACAAAAATAAGGTGATGTGGCAATGGTTAGCCAAAATGAGCTTGACTGGTCAGAAATTTCAGATGCTGAAATTTCTAAGTTCACTCAACCCGATAAGAGTGTTGCAACAACTTATGTGACTGATTTAGTATGTGATAATGTTAGAAAAGTTGATGCAACTACAAGTGATAATGTTAAAGGGATTGGGGAAAACATGGTGGCTGCGCCTGTTATGTTGGATGAAACACCTGTTATTCTTCGCCGATTACGTAAGCCAGCGGCAGTATGTGAATCTTTATTTTTGTCAAAATTTGATTCTGATTGTGGCAAAGTTGAAGGCCAATCATCTAAGTGTGTAGAGAATGCTCAGTCAAGAAAACATGTCTTGTTTATAAAGCATCCTTTTGTGAAAAGTATTACGAAGCGAATTAATGATATGAAAGTGACGTTAAAGTTTAACAGGTTTGTTGCGAGATCGTTGCGCGTTAAACAGATGTAAGTTTCTATTTGTAATTTCTTTTTGTTTTTCTTTATTTTATCATATATTACAATTTTTGTAACATTTTTTCCAGGCCTGTTTATTCTAATTCTACTAATGCTCTCCGAAAATATTTTGACTATGGAGTTGATATTGTGAAAATGAAAGAGTGGTTCTTCACATTGGCATATCCAGGAGTACCGTTAACCGATTCGGTAAGTAATGAATTTGCTTGTTAAGTAGGTTATATATCTTTTATTTCTGTACTTGATAGTGATAATCTAATTGGAATACTGAAATTTTGTATATGATGAATGTTATATAAGTTCTATGCTTTATTTATGCAGTATTTTATGTGCAGTTTATATGAAGCACTTAATATGCAATGTATATACATGTCCTATGCAGTGTTTACACAGTATGTACACAATTTAAATGCAGTAGTTTCTATTCAGTATATATATACAGGTCCTACACAGTAGATACACAGTTTGTATGCAGTAGTTGATATGATGCACGTTATATAAGTAGCTTGTATTTATATGATTTAAATTACTGTTCTGTATTTATTTTTAGCATTTAACGTGGTTTTGTTGTTCGTATTTTCAGCATATTGATGTTATCTTTTACTATTTGCGAAAGAAGTTAAAATACGGGTCTGTTTGTGATTCAGTTAAATTTATAACCACCGATTGTTGGTTTAACTGTTTGATTCAGACTTTGTATAAGCATTTTGTGGAGAACAATAGAGATATAACATTTATCACTCAAGAACATTAAATCGTTGAGTACATGCTTGAATTTTTTATGAGATGCAACGTCCCGTGGAATAGCGTTGACAATGTTCTTTTCTCAATTAATCTTGATGAGGAGTTTCACTGGATTTTGGAGAGGTTGTCGTTTAAAGATAAATGCATATATGTGTATGATTCAACGCATGGTGCAAGGCGTGCCGTTCGTGTTCAGAAATCAGTTGCAGCGTATTCAGAATTAATTTCACACTTTCTTTCTTGTATTGGATTTTGGGAAAGTAGGAGCGATGGACTTCCAGTGGCTAATTCTTTTGATATTCGTATTGTTGATGGATTGCCAATGCAAGCTAACACGTAATATATTGAATGCGCATTCAATTTCTCATTTTTACATACTTTTTTGTCAATTATACTAATGATGTATTATGTTTATAGGGACTGTGGTATATTTGTTGCTGCCTTTGATGAGTATTTGCTTGATGGTCTTGAAATTTCTAATCATCTAGATGATATTGATGCTATTCGTACTCGGTATGGTGTGTTGCTGTGGGATTATGGAAAGAAGAAACAAAGCCAATGTGCAGTTAGTGAAGATGAATCTACTGGTCGATTGTTGAAGAAAAATGATGGTGTGCAGCAAATTTAGTTAGAAATGTCTTTGAAGCATTAATGTTAGATATGTTTTTGTGTTAAAATGCTTAGGGTTGTTTCTGTTTTGTGTTGATACACTCGGAGATTCATATTATGAAATGTTATGCCGAATACTATATGTTTTGGTAATTGATACAATTCTGTACAATTGATGCTGAAATGTTAGTTTATGTTGATCAAAGTTGATATTCAGTATATATGCAACATTTATTCAGTTCCTACATAGTTTAATATCCAATATATATGCAGGTGCTATACAGAAATTACACAGTTCATATGCAGTACTTTATATGCAGTATATGTACAGTCGTATATATTTGTTACACAGTATGTACACAGGTTATATGCAGTTTATATACAATATTTATGCAAATTTATACCAACAAAATATAAAACTTACACATTGTTGACACAGGTCATATAAAGTAGTTATATAGTCTAATATATAATATATATATATATGCAGGTGCTATACAGAAATTACACAGTTCATATACAGTACTTTATATGCACTATATTTACAGGTCCTATATAGTAGTTACACAGTCTGTACACAGGTCATATGCAGTTTATATGCAGTATTTATGCAAATTTAAAACCAACATTCCAATAAAATATAAAACTTACACATTGTTGACACAGGTCATATAAATTAGTTATATAGTTTATACCTTGATGATGATGATCTTTTCAACTTAAATTGGAATCTCTCACGGATTGCATAATGTTTCATCACACTTGATATTGTATTTTTATCCCAGTACTGCTGCCCTTCTTCAACATCTCTATAAAGTGGATCCTTAATTATCGATTCGGTCTGTTCTTTCATTTCTTCATCTTTAATTGTATAATCAGAAATAGGTATCGGATGAACTTGAATAGCAGTCGGAGATGTTTCGATCAAATTTTCAATTGAGGATTCTCCATTTTCAAATGTGTTTTGTAGTGTTATACACAATGAAAATTCATTTATATCCAAAAAAATTTTCTTCATCTCCATATAAAGTCTAAAATTCATATCATTGTAAATAGTCATAGATCCACTCTTTACAATGTATTTTATTGTCATTAAACCAGAATTTTGCTCTAGATTCAACTGCTTATACAGTTCATCAATAAAATATTCGTACCTGCAATCCGAATTCAAAGTACTCCATTGATTGTAAACTTTTCAAACTGTACATCACTTAACCACTCTCCTCCGTATTGTAGCATAATTGAAACTAAAATCGAACTTGAAGCCATAATTTCGTATCAACTGAAGCTAATTGCGAATGAAAAAAAACTTCTTGAAGCTAATTGACGGAGGATATTGTATATTTATATACAATTTATGAAGGTATTTTAAGGTAATATGGTGTATTTGAAAGAGGATTTGTGAGATTTTAATGGAAAAGAATCCTGAGGTAAAATTGGGAAAGGAAAGTGTGATGAGTTTCAATTGAAAAGGAAAGAAATATATTATGCTATTTTTGTGGCTTCTTAGCGGTGATTAGAAGATAGCTAAAATATGATATTATTTTAACGACTATTAAGTGGGAATTAAAAACAGAGGCTATTTTTGTGGAATAAGTTTTAGAAGAAGGGCTATTTATGTCCTTCTCCCATACATAATTTCTGCCTATTACATCTCATTTATATATTTTTCTTAGTTATTTTTTCTTGGAGACAAAAGTAAAGGATTAGAAAGTCAAATGTATAGCTGGTAGCAATTTTTTTTTTTAATAATTGAGTCCTTTGTAATTGCTATAATCTCACCTCTCCGTCATTTCTTTTTCTCCCATACAACCTCACTTTCCATTTTTTTCGTGACTAATTTTTGCACTTTCTTTCAATTTTTGCATGGATCCGTCAACTAACCCTCAAAAAGAATTATAATAAGATTAGTACTTTTCTTTTTTAAAGATTCTATTTTTTTAAAATAATTAAGTAATTGCTTTTTTCTTTTTCAGATTATTTTACATTCACCAACATTATTAAAATAAAATACTATTTGTTTTGTTTAGTTTTACTTATTTATACAATAAAATACAATACTACATATTTTTAATATAATACAATTATTAAAAATATATATTTATATATAATAATGATACAATTTCTATATATATACATATTCTATATAATAATTATAACATTTTATACGCATTTTATATAATTTTTAACTATAATTATTATATTGATATATATTTTATACGACTTTATATAGTTTCTACATGAATTCTAAAAATGTATCAATCTAGTATAAAAGAGTATCAATTGAGTATATGGACACTGCAAGTATATCAATGTAGTATAAAAGTGTATTAATGTGGTATAAAAGAGCATCAATTGGGTAGAGGGACTGCATGTGCTCCCATAGAATTTCCTTTCTCTTTTTTAAAAAGTGTATCAATATAGTATAAAAGTGTATCAATTTGGTATAAAAGTGTATCAATTGAGTATAAAGACTGCATGTGCCTAATTGGGTCAAATGGCTAAAAAAAGAAATTAATTTAGCCGACTGACTACAGTATGTCCATCTTTTCAAATGTGGCCCATTTTTTTTTAAAAATGAACGGCCAATGTCCTTTTCCCTACATCTTTTAATAAAGAACAATTTGATAAAAGTTAACAATTTTTTTCTTATTTCTTAAATTTCGTGTTCGATCAAACTATGACACATAAAATGAGATGAAGGAAGTATTTAGAATTCTTATGGCCCAACACTATAATTTTCGCTAAAGTGAAATAATTTTTTTAAAAAAAAAGAGTGAAAAATTCTCATGGCCAAACACCCTCTTCGTAGTCGTTTGACCATGAAAATTTAAAAAAAAAATAGAGTTACAATTGTGTTTGATCGTAAATATAGATTTGAATTATTTTAAAATTTTTATAAAAAAACGAGAATGAAAACAGGTTGAGACTTATTTTCACTTTTATGGCCAAATATTATCTTTTGAATAAATTAAAAAAAAATCTATAAAAGAAGAAATTAAATATTTCTCATGGTCAAATAGGTTCTTAAAATTCGAGATATTGCTTGTCGTCCATCAATATAGCTTATTTACCCTTTTTCCTAATGAATTTTGTTTTTTGAATTAAAAAATTATTTTTTAAAAGTAAGGTGACAATTTTTTAAGTAAGAATAATTTTTTCTAAAAAAAAAGAAATAAATAATTGTCTTAAATCTGTTATAAAATAATAAATAACAAAGAAGAAGAGTAGAGAGAGAATACAGAGTAATTCTTATTTCTCTTGAGGGATGAATTACAATAAAGCAAAACCCCTTTATTTACATAGGAAAACCAACCTAGGGGTTTGTAACTTTTTCATAAATAGATATACAAAATATATGGTAAAGTAGGTATTCACTATATATGGTAAAGTAGACATTCACTATATATGGTATATTTATAATACTCCCCCTTGAATGTCTAATTGATAGATAATGTGCCTCGTTAAAACCTTACTAGAAAAAACCCAGTGGAAAAAAAATCTAGTGAAGGAAAAATAGTACACATCTCTAACAATACGCATATAGGCTGCCTTATTAAAAAACTTACAAGGAAAACCCAGCGGGACAAAACCTCGTAAGGGAAAAAGAGTACAGCGCGTATTAACTCCCCCTAATAAGAACATCCTTGAATCTTTGCATTCCGATCTTATGCAACATCTTCTTGAAAGTTGCAATTGAAGGAGACTTGGTGAATAAATCAGTTACATTGTCACTTGAACGAATCTGTTACATGTTAATATCACCATTCTTTTTGTAGCTCATGTATATAAAAAAACTTTGATGAAGTGTGCTTCGTTCTATCTCCTTTGATGAGTCCTCCATTAAGATGTTCTATGCATGATGCATTATCTCCGTATAAAATTGTGGGTAGATTGTCATATTTCACACCATATTTTTCTCGAATGAGATGTATCATGGACCTCAACCATACACATTCTCAGCTTGCTTCATGAATAGATATTATCTTAGCATGATTCGATGAAGTGGCTACGATAGACTGCTTCGTATATCTCCAAGATATTGCAGTACCACCACATATGAACACATATCCTATTTGAGACTGAGCTTTATGTAGGTCAGATAAGTACCCAAAATCAGCATGATCAATAAGATCGGGACTGCAAACTTGCTAACAAATTAACTAAAAAAGGCTATATCAGGCCTTGTAGTATTTGCAAGATACGTTAGTGCATCAATTGCACTAAGATATGGTACTTCATAACCAAGGAGTTCCTCATTCTTTTCTTAAGGTCAGAATAGATCCTCATTCAATTTTTGCATATAATACTCTATTGCTTTTGAAAACTCTCCAAGATTTTCAATGATACTCAAATCATCAAATTATATCTTATGGGAATAATAAAAAGTTTCCTAAAAACTTTATATGCTTCAGGCATTTTGAATCCTTTAGGAATTTTCATATGGATGTTTGTCAAGTAACAATATCCAACATGTCAAGTGTGACATCTTCAAGTGTCTGTACTGCAAATCAAATAAGTTTTACGCTTACCATAATGCATCCTTTCAGGTCACTTGATAAATTTTCTACGCCAGCATGCTTAAATAAACGTAGAATTTGAATCCTTGTAATCTTTTACAATATTGCGCCAATATTATATCAAAGATATTATCGATGATATATCATTTGGTATCGGTTTACAATATGACATAACATTTTGATATCTCATCACTTCATTATTTCAGGTACCTGAACCTCTTATGGGTTTCATGAAGTTTTATGTCGTAGGCTCTTCAAGAGCACATTGTTTTTTTATTATGATTATTTACTCCTTGTTTCATTTGGAACCGATTAGTCTATCATGTTTCATGCATGCATAGACATTGTCCTTCAAGGACACAAAATAGGAGCATTTGCTGCAATAATATGAGAAGCTTTCGTCATATGACTTGAATTATCTTATAAATGAGTATCTGATGATAATTCATAACATACTTCATAGTTGCTTATAATCTCCCCCTTATGTAGGAAAACTAACATACATCCTCAATCTTCTTTGAGGAATCCATCTTTGTGCATCATGGTATATTCATTAATCGTATATCGCACATCAACTGTTAAATGGACAACGTGTGGTTCCTAACTTAGAATCAATTGAGAGGGAAAAAATAATCATAATTTGTTGGTCTAATGCATACAAATGTTATTGTATGCAATATATCATATTTCAGACCAACACATGAAGCTTTGTTCTCATTAGCAATGATTTAGCTATTTATCGAAGGCATTCAATGCAAAACCATCATCATCAAGATAAATTATCTTGATTACACAATCTGAAAATTATGTTCTTAACTCAAATTTGTTGAGCAAGCAACATTATGAATGTCAAACTGGAGTTTGATAATAAATGTACATGTGATTATCTTATATCGATGCATCTTAATAGATCACATGACTGGTGAACGGGCCCATATTCACCTTTTAACTTTTCAGATTTTGAGGGATCCAATCCCAATATTAGTTGGTCCAACCAACTTATCATGAGAACAAGCGACATAAATAATTCTTGAAGAATCATGTATTTCTTTAATACATGTCTAATACTCAATATGCACATCTTCGAGATATCATAATCGTTCATGTCAACTTATGAACTTTTATTTATAGTAGTAAACTTCAAGTTTACCATGACATGTGTGTTTTTGCTTTAGTAAATTTCAAATTTACTATTACATAAATAAATTTCAGATTTACTACTTTAGAAGTAAATTTCGAAATAACTTTTCTCAATTATTCTGCCTCATTCGGAGGTGAGTTGTGATACCATCATAATTAAGTGCACGTTTGCATTAATAAGTTTCTCATTTCCCGTAAATGAAATATAATCGTGCCTTAAGCCTATCAGATTTTGATAGCTTATAACCTCTTTCATGATATTGCTACTTTCAGGAGCAAATCGAGGTATAGAAATCTTTCAAAGTATATCATATATTGCTATCACATTCACTTCAAGAATGGAGCAACATCTTTCAGACTTATCATATTGCTACCATATTCACTTCATGGAATGGAGCATATTCAATAAACAAGCTTCATAACTTTTTATCAAAAATACATTATTTTGCCTTAGCCATCATAATATCATCAACATGGTGCATTGAGATTCAAACTCAATGTCTTACCCATATAAAGACGTTTAGGCATGAATCGATGGGACTTAAATCCAACATCTTATCATCCCTTTTGATAATATTGTTCTTGAGGAATAAATTTAAAACAAATGGTTCCAAATCAATTATTTTTTCCTCAAATCCGACAATAATTATATTATTAGTAGCAAAAGACAGATAACATAAGGAATTACTAACTTTGAAATTACCTTTAGATTTATAATCTCATCTTATTTGATAGAGTCTCGTTTTCACATGGTAGCAATTGGTTATAAAATTGTCACATATAACAAACACAACAAATATTTTTCTGTGACACCATAGCTATGTAATTTATCATGTCTCAGTCAATAAAGACAGACAAAAACAAAAAAGTTTCCATAAAGTAACCTCACGTAACACCTTGAAGACAGTAACAATTGCTCTGAATCACCATACGTGAGCAAAGGCGGAAAAAGTTCCCATAAAGTAACCTCATGTAACATCATGAAGACAGTAACTATTGCTCTGAATCATCATACATGAACAAAGATGGTGCTAACTTATTAGTTGATTATTATTTATCATATATTATGACAAACATTACACAACAGAAGAAGCATAGCCATATGTACATCAAGTTGTCAAAAAAAATAGTTACCCTGTTAGTATTTGAAGCCGTATGACATTTCAAAGATGTTTTTTTTTTCGACGGCACCAGACTTCAAATTAAATATGAAAAGACTAACGATATGTTTATTATTATCAATAATATATTCTAGCAGTACTGTACTTTGGAGAAGAAAAAATCATGGCATATATAGCATTAAAAATTCGTTTCAAATAATGATACTTAATCATGAATTCACATAGATAACTGAAAAATAATACTCCCTTGAACTTGCAAATGTGGCAGCCGAATGAAAATATTGCATGACTTTACCTTATTGCACCTTATTGCCCAATAATTTAATTGGTTAAAGGTTCGTGCTGATAACGTGTTATGAAATATAAAAATAAGAACAAGAAAATATAAACAAGAACAGGAATAAATAGAGAGAGAAGAGATAGTTATTCTTATTTCTCTTGAGGGATGAATTACAATGAAGCAAAACCCCTTTATTTATAGGGAAAAACTAACCTAGGGGTTTGTAACTTTTTCATAAATAGACATACACAATATATGATAAAGTAGGTATTCACTATATATGGTAAAGTAGACATTCACTATATATGGTATATTTATAATAGAATCCTTATAATGACGCTTATGTTAAGCCAAAAAACTATATTATGCTAGCACCTAGTATTTTGGGATAGCAATGCTTATGAGGTTTATCAACAATGGATGTGCTACAGTGGATGGGATTGCTTATCCCTTAACCAGAGTTCTCGGGTTCGAGCCTTGGGTATGGAAAAATTCTTGATAGGGAGAGCTTCCCCCGAATAGGGCCCTACGCGATGCGAATTCGGATTAGTCGGACTCCAATAAAGATACCGAACACCGAATGAAAAAAAAAATTCTTATGCGGTTTATAAGGCTCAATCCACACAATAATTAAGATCAGGACGAACATGTATATCCTGATTTCGTATAATGAAAAAAATAAAATGAGCTTAAATGACGAAATAATATATATTCATATAATCGATCTAAATTTATTTAGTAATAAATTTCAAATATCAAATAATTATACGAAAAAAAGATATTAATTTCATGTCATCATTAATAGTATAATTAGAGAGCATGTGATTTTGACAATGCTTTGCATATTTCTCGGGCAAAAGCTAACTACTCTTTACATAATGAAATTTATGCCATGAATCATGGGAAATTAATTACAACTAAAAAGATTTTGATATAATTATTGGGTGTCAAATTATATTGTAATGACCATTTTGAAGTCGAAATGACTTCATTTATATATCTTACCAAATCAACATCAACATCAGTGTTATAATTATAGTTACTAGATACTTATTATTATTATGTTTGAGGTAAATATGTTATGCCAAAGCTACTAATAATTCCAACTCCAATAACAACAATATTCATGATGAGTAATGAGTATACTAAATAACAATAGTAATAATAATATATTGATTGAAATTTCATAAATAAGGTGTGAGGAAGGATAAATTTATAACCTTAATTATCGAGCATGTGAGATTATGGTCTTTTTGTAAAATTAGGTAATTTATATATTTTTTCGTTTACTTTTACTCGTCGTAATTTATTTTTATGAAGGTCAAACTACGTGAACTTTGATCAATAGTTTAAGATATATTTTTCATCCTATTAATATAATGAGAATTGCAGATAATATTTTTCGTAGAGCCTATGAATATCTTAAATTAATTTAATATAATTCCATTTCGCTTCAAAAATTGATTAAATTAGCTCCCCTGAAGAGAAACATAACAATTTAAAGTGAACAGAGGAAGTACATATTTTATAAACTGATCTGATACAAGTTATTGGCACGAAAAGGTTCAACGATGCACTTGATGAAAAACGTAGTTATTTACGTAAAGGAACAAAGATCAATACTCACTTAACATTTTTGTTCTTTTTCCCATTTCTTAAGTGGTTCGCTCGTTTCTAAAAAAAACTAAATTCGTCTTTGCGTGTATGCAACCTTACTCTCACTTTATAAAGATTAAAAAAAAATATTTTCGATAGACTTTCGGATCAAATAAGGTAGAATTAAAGAATTCATGATGAATATATATATAAATATGAAAAATACGTTTTTGCCTACTTTTGACGGTCAAAAAGTTCTGAAATTTACTAGTATGGAAAAAAAAAAAAACTTTGACAGAAAAATAATAATTACAATTGATTTCATAAAAGTAGTAAAAGCAGAAAGAAACACAAAAAATACCCGTGCCCAATTCATTGCCCACTAGCTTATGCCTTATAGTATATACACGTACTCAAATATGGAATCTCTATGTAGATTAATGATGGTGACTATTATATATTTTATTTAAATTATACATATTGATTGGGTAAAATATATTTATATTATTATTATTGTAGTTTAACGTGTCTATTAGATTAACTATCGTTCACTTGAGTTTTAGTTGATTTTATTTGAATCAAAAATTAACTTTTAAGCGCACATCACTTTCTTCATATATACTCCATTTTTATTAGGTTACAACTTACAAAAATGTGTTTATCATAAAAATAAATTATTTATGATAATCGAATAGTAATCTAATTATATAAATAGTTTTTTACGCTACAGTATGGCTACAATACACATACATAGTATTCCATCATTTTCTTTTGTTTGATCTACTTTATTTTTATTCTATTTAAAAAAGAATAATTTTTTTTAACAATTTTTTAATTTTAATTTTTTATATAACATGTATATGAACATAAAATTATATATTTTGATATATTTTAAGTATCTTTAATTTAGAATTACAAGATTCAAAAATATTATTTTACTTAACTATTTGAGTTTTTTTTTTTCTTTTGGGAATGTGATTTTTTGTATTTATTGTTTACTTGTCAATACATGTGAAGGTACACATTCAAAACTCTTGTTGAGTTTTGACTTTAGCTGTCCAAATTCTGGCCAGAATTAATTCATCAGAAGTTTGTAACATTTTTTCCCCACATATTTCAAAAATTATTTTTGAATCTATATTTTTATCCAATTATTTTTAAGTCTTGAGAGAGTTTAGGGGTGGCAGCATGTTTGATTTTTTTTTTTTTTTATTCATTTGCTACTTGTATTAAAGTCCAACTAATTTAGATTCACTTTGGATAAGACTCAGTCGAGAGTAATGCTCCCTATCAAAAAAAAAAAATTTCATACCCAATACTTGATATCGAGACCTTTAATTAGGAAGAAAAAGTCACATTCACTATACGACATCCTTTGGTGGCATGTTATAAATTTGTCTTTTAAAAAAAAAAAAATTATTTAAAAGCGGTCTTTTTTCTAGTTCAGTAATTCTATAATTTTAACGATCGACAAACATATTTAAATCACAAAATTAAAGACTTTTTATATTTTTATTTTAATATCGTAAGATTAAAAAAAAAAAAATTAAATACAAAGGTGGAGGCAGGCTTTAATATAGCGGCTCGACAAAATTAATTAGTTTCGGATTAAATTTTTAGTACGTATCAAAAAACTGATTAAATATATATAAAGATTAAATTCAAATGTATGTAACCAACACTTAAAGTTTGTTATCCTAAAATGCATAACGCATAACTTTAAAATTTTGAATTTGTCTTTATGTAGTGAAACAAATAATAAAAATCTTCTTCCCTTAATTACAAATATCAAATTCGAGCTTCGAAAGAAGAAAAAATTCGTAAGAGGAATTCTCTCTTAAATAGTCTCTATGTCATGCGAATATAAATTACAGTATGTTAAATTCTGAATAACAGATGGTTTATCTCACGAAATCAAAGAACTATTGTTTTACTATCAGCAATTAACCTAATAAAATAATTGATGTATAAGTAAATTAGTCCGAGCATTATTAATATGAAAAAAAAATTAAATCAAAATTCATCGACTAACAAGATTACCTTTTACAAAACCTTTTTTATTTTTTGTTTTTCAGATGCATTGTACTTACTAAGTGCAGCTTTAACCTTTTTGTGTTTATGGTTATTTTATTTTGCTAATTGATCTATATAAACATTTCCTTTTTAGTAATAAAAAGAAAAGAGAACTATATATATATTCCCACGATCTTAAGTTATTTGTCATGATTTTTAAATATAATTATTTTAAATTATTTATCATTTTAGAATTGTTCGAGAAACAATAACTCTTTCATCTTATCAGTAAATTTTTAGTAAACATAAATCATACTATCATAAGACGTAAATGAGGGTTAAATAGTTAAAATATTCTTACTTTTTTTAAGAAATATTTAAAAGAGAAATATGATAGATTACTTAAGACTAATGAAGTACAAAATGAAAAGGGCAGTTTGGTGTACTACAAGTCCCTCTATGTACGATCAGGGGCAGACCTAGGTTTAAAATTGGTGGTGCATTAGAATGAGTATAATTATATAAAAAAATGTACAAAAATTGATATAAAATAAAATAAAAACTCAAAATCAAAAAGATAGTTGGGTGTCAAGGCCGGCTGAAAGCCAAAGCCACTAAAGCATAGGCGTTAGGCCTGTCACATTTTGAGCCCCCCCGTCCCCCTTTGTTTGTTTTCTAATTAATTTTAGATTTTTTTTATTTCAAAGTATATTTGCTTTCTTAAGAAAAATAAAGAACGAAGTCTATATAAGAAAGAGAAGTACTTATTAATTATGTGATTAATGATTACAGTTGGGTAATTTAATTTAATTTCATATTAATGATGTTCTCTTCTTTTTATCTTTCTCGTAATAAAGTTTATACTATTCTCCAAAAAATATCACGATAACATTGTAAAATTAAATTACACTTGCCTTCAATTTTTTCCAAACATTAGCAAATTCAACTAGTAGAATATTATACTTTCAAAAGCAAGTTTATTGTTTTACGTTATTATTATAATATTTTTATTTAAACTTTGAATGTTAATACATGTGTTCCAACCTTCCGAACACCCACAATGCCTAAATCTTGGGTTCGTCACACTGTGTACGACGTTCGAAGAAAGATCAAGCCACAAAATTTATTGTATAGAGTCTTACCTTGTATCTCTATACGACTCTATTTATATGGCCTAAATTCACGACTTTGTGATCACACGATAATAACTTTACTTGTTATCAGTGGCGCTTCAGCGAAAAATTATACTATTTATACAAGTTTAAAATTATTTTTCATGTATATATAGAGGACGTTGAACCTCCTTTGACTAATTCTTTTATTCATATTTTTCAATTTTGAATCTCTTTAGTTAAGATGTTGGCTCCGTCACTGCTCGTTACACCAACCAGATGAATTATAAATATATGTGTTGCCAATCAACTGGATCGCACTAGTTTCTAAAGGCTATCAAGTAATTTCTCAACTAAATTTAAAGTTAATTCTTTTTTTAATTTTCTGACCAAAAGATAAGACTCGTGCTATTAAAATAATTATGATTTGATGCAGAATTTTATCAGAAATTGTTTAATTTTAAGAGTATTGTATTTTGGAAGTTCAAATTTGGAAAGGGAATCTGAACTTTGACCTTATAAAGTTTACCATTTTTTACTTGCTCTGAATTTTAGGGGAAAAAAAGTAAAGGAATCAATAATTATTTATGATACAGATCCAATTGAAATCTAGTGGCTACAAGGACCTAGATTTTTCACCTACTCTTCTAGACTTGCAGTTTTGGTAGTTAAAGGCTTATATTTTGCAAAAAAATTAATTAAGATATGGTTTATGACAAAAGATTTGTTGTTTGGAAGTATTATTATCACTCCTAACTCATTGTCTTCTTGTCCAGAGGAGGTAATTACTTTTTTATTGGTACATGATACATCTTCGATTTATTAAGGATATGATTATAAATAAAAAGATATGTAGGTGATGATGTAGAAGAATTGTAGATAGTTGAGTGTTGTTTTTATTAATTATCAACCACGTGATTTTGGATAAGAAGATATATAGGTTAAAGATTAGGATAGAAGTATAATAAGTAATCAGAGTGTTGTCGTATTTTTATATGGGAGAGGTAGGGGGCTAGTCTCCTCTTCTCCTTTATCCATAGTTACTAGTACTAGTTAGTATTTACGTAGTATTTTTTTTCTTCAATTTTATTATTACGTCTTGCTCCATTTGCTTTGATTTATCTTTCTATTTTGTTGTCGTATTTTCCTTTCAATCCGCTTTGGTTGCACTTTTTTGTAGTCAAGGGTCTATCAGAAATAGCCTATGTACTCCACAAAGTTAGAGTTAAGGTAGGAATGTCAATCTTACCTTTTTCAGACTTCACTTGTGAAATTACAGTGAGTATATTGTTAGTATTGTATTCAATATCTATTTTAAGGTTTGATTAATTTTGATTCGCATCAAAAAGTTTTAATTTGAGGGTAAACCACTCTTTACTAAAGGCAATTACAGAACCAAGGTTCTAATTGAGACCTTTGGTTAAAAATGCAAGAGTATCTATACATCACCATAATCTTGGGTGTAGTGACAAAGTCAAAACTTATGGGTTTTAGATTCTAATTTTCTTAATTAAATGAGTTCTAGATAAATAATTGGTTCATATTCAATGAATTTTAAAGAGAAATACAAAATTTAAAATTAAACAAATATATTGTGTTACACTAAACTCGTAACCAACACTCTCCCTCTGCCCTGGCGATGGTAAACACTATTGAAATATGATCTTTACACTTAACATATTAACTTATCATAACATAAAATGATAAAATGCTTCTATTGATCGATTTAACTCAACTCTCTGTAAATACAAAATATTTGGTGACCAACATGAGTTAGGTGTAGTGGTGGGACTACTAAATCCGTAATTAGAGGTCTTGAGTTCGAGTACTGGGTATGGAGAAAATTTTATTGGGAGCGTCACCCCCAAAATAAACCCTGCAGTGCGCGATCCGAATTAGTCAAGGTTTCAATATAAATACTAAACACCGAGTAGAAAATCCAAAAAAAATAAAAAATACTTATACATCAAGTTATTCTGGATCCACTTAATTCCCTATTAGTACTTACTTTTTAGCTATCCCAAAATGTTGACAATTAGACATCAACCTTTAGCTATCCCAATATATTTTCACAATGTTGAGTGCACTAATACTCCAAACTCATTTAAAATATTGAATTGTCTTTTAAAAAACAATCATCTAATACAATAACTCATAACACCAAAATACTGTTGTAATATTTCATATAGACAAGATCATACATTTATAAAGACAAAGATTGCAAAATATTTATGTATTTTGATTCCTTATGTGATATATTGAACATTTTTCAAAAGCCAAAAGTTTTTCTTTTGTACTTATTTTACAAAAAATAAACAGCATAACAAAGTTTCATTTATTTATTTTGTTTCATATCTCCCTTTGTGCCTACACGATCTTATCATTTTCACTTTTTGTTGCATTTTTAGTAGACATATATATGTTAGTATGTAAGAGAGGTAACAAATATATTGAAAAACTCAAATCTCCATAACTTGCCCCATACATTCTTCTCCCTTGCTTACAAAAAACCCACAACACCTACCAATCTTTTCTTAAGACAAAATCTTTTAATTTGACCCAAATATCATATCTTTATGAAATCCATAGTGTTCATTTTTATTTTTTGAATTAGTTCTTTGGGTGTTTGTAATTAAATGGGAAGTGTTAGGTATGAGAATAATAATTTGATGGTCAATTTTCTCCATCCTAATATATGGGACGAGTGACCATCTTAATTATATATGTAGGGGTGGAGCATACAGGTATTCAGTGTAATTCTACGAGTGGAGTTTGGGAGAGTAAGATGTACGCAGGGGCGGCTCAAACACATTGATGGCCTAAGGTGAGAATCAAACGAATGCATTAAATTTTAATAAAAAATATTTTTGTTATAAATAAAGTTTATATTTTAAATTTTGAAATGCAAAGTTATATTATAGACGATTCTTTTAATAATTTTTTTTGTTAATATAATTAATGCATTTAATTTTTATTGAGACATACTTTAAATACATTCAAATTCTTCTAATAATTCTTTACTTTTATATAAGAAGTTTATTTTTGCTATAAATGATATTTCATAATTTTTTAATAAAAATCTATAATTTATTATTGCTAAAAAAAATAAGGCCCCTTAAATTTGGGGGGCCTTAGGCGGTTTCCTTTTTTTTAACTAGGTAGAGCCGCCCTTGTCATGCACGAGGACCTTACCGCTATCTTTATAGGTAAAGAGACTGTTTCCGATAGACCCTCAGCTCAAAAGAGAAGTTATTGGGAGAAGGATTCAAAGAAGAAAAAATAACATATCAAGATACGAAGCAATATATAGTAGAGACATATTAAAGAATAAGAAACTACGCGATTATTACATACTACTACTACTAATAAGGAGAAGAAAATATGAAACTAACCCCCGTCTCTCCTACCTAACGAGAGACCACATTCGGATAACTACTAACCTTCTACATAAATCCTCGATCTCTATACCTCTCTACTTTGATTCATATCCTCGGTAAGCTGAAGTTGTGTCATGTCCTCAGTTAAACACCCTTTGTTGACAAATTATGTTATATATAAGTGACATATTACTTCATAGAATATGTGTGTTGTGTATTAAATCTTCAGTATATGTATGCTTATGTATTTTTAAAAATAGAGGATAAAATTTATAAAAACCATTAAAAGAGATTAAAGAAGGGGAAAAAACCCTATCTAGAATCTTAGATAAAAGCCAGAAAGGTTATTAGTTTATTTTGAATTTGAATTGCTGTAGCTTTTTCTGTAACAAAAAGATTATCTTTCCTGTAAAATAGGCATTAGATAAGACTCTTATAGTTATCTTCATCATGTACAAAATTTGTATAAAAAGAGATGTAACCAGCAGAATAATAAAAAAAGCACTTACGTTCAAACCTTCTGGTGTGCTCAACTTTTCTATATGGTATCAGATTTGTCCATCGATCCTATGGCCAATCCTCAAAACTCCCACATCACATCTGAACACGTGCCACCATCTGGTTCATCTTACCCGACCTCAACCCCTTCCTATTTTTGCCCCTCCGACACCTCTAGTCATCATATGGTTGTTCGAAGTAAAACTAATTCCTTAAAACCAAAAGCTCTTATAACATCTCGACATTCTCTTCCTCCTGATCCTTCGCACATTCCAGAACCTACAACATATCATCAAGCCTCCAAATATCCTAAATGGCATCATGCTATGCAGACTGAATTTTTAGCCCTTATGCGAAATAAGACTTGGACATTAGTTCCACCACTGCCTAATTCTAACATTGTTGGTTGTAAATGGGTCTACAGGGTTAAGAGGAAAGTTGATGGATCAATTGAATGTTACAAAGCTCGTCTTGTAGCGAAAGGTTTTCACCAAGAGGAGGGTGTTAATTACTTTGATACTTTCAGTCCCGTTGTTAAGCCTACAACCATTCGACTTGTTCTGTCTTTAGCTGTGACAAATAAGTGGCCCATTCGATAACTTGACATTAACAATGCGTTCTTAAATGGTGATCTCTCCAAACAAGTGTTTATGGAGCAACCAAAAGGATTTGTTGATCCTCATCGGCCACATTTTGTATGCAAATTGAACAAGGCCTTATATGGCCTCAAACAAGCGCCACGCGCTTGGTTCAATAAGTTAAAGATTTTTCTCCTCGGTATTGGCTTTTTCTCTTGTTTATCTGGCTCTTCTCTTTTTGTGCAGCAAACTTCTAAGCACACAATATATGCTCTTGTCTATGTGGATGACCTTATTCTAACTGGCAGCGATAGTGATTTCATCACTGCATTTATTCGTTCTCTTGATCAACAATTTTCTCTCAAAGATCTTGGTTCTTTAAATTATTTTCTTGGTATTGAAGTATCTCCAACATCAAATAGGATCATTTTATCTCAAGGCAGGTACATTCGTGACTTACTTCGTCGAACTAACATGGTTGATGCAAAGCCTATCTCTAGTCCGAATGAACCTGGATCAAGACTTACTCTTTCTGGTGATCCTCTGCCTGATGCTTGTTTATACCGTAGTGTTGTTGGTGCACTTCAATATGTTACTATCACTAGGCCAAAAATATCCTATGCAGCCAATCGAGTATGCCAATTTATGCAAGCACCCACCATTGTTCATTGGTCAGATGTCAAACGCATACTTCGATATCTAAAAGGATCCATCCATGATGGTCTCTTACTACGTCCTATGTCTGATTCTAGCCTTGTAGCCTTTTCGGATGTTGGTTGGATCTCTGACATTGATAATAGTCGCTCCCAACATGGTTTTGCATTATTTTATGGAGGTAACCTGATCAGTTGGTTTTCTCGCAAACAAAAGGCTGTAGCCCGCTCAAGCACTGAAGCTGAGTATCGTGCTTTAGCTTTTGCAACTACTGAATTAATTTGGGTTCAGCAACTGCTCAGTAAGCTACGTGCTCCTCTCACTGCACCCCCTATTATCCTTTGTGATAATCTTAGTGCATAGTTTTTATCTCGAAATCCTGTCATCCATCAACGGTCGAAGCACATTCGTCTTGATTATCATTTTGTACTGGAGATGGTTGAAGATCAATCGTTAGTGGTTCTCTATGTTTCATCTTAAAATCAACTTGCAGATATATTTACTAAAGCAGTTGGCACGAATCGGTTCCTCATGGTTCGATCACGAACATGATCTTGCAGGGGGCTATTAGAGTTTATTTTGAATTTGAATTGTTGTAACTTTTTCTGTAACAAAAAGATTATCTTTCCTGTAAAATAGGCATTAGATAAGACTCTTATAGTTATCTTCATCATGTACAAAATTTGTATAAAAAGAGATGTAACCAGCAGAATAATAAAAAAAGCACTTACGTTCAAACCTTCTGGTGTGTTCTATAAAGGTATAGTTAGCAATGGAAAGGAGGATAAGGAATCAGAGAAAAATAAATTTAAAAAATATATTGATATAGAGTTGCACCATGCAACAAAATGGACAAACCTAGAAGAAGAGTTAAAAAACACAAATAAAAATAGATTTTATCCCACAAAAATAATAAGTATAAGGTGTGTGTATATTTTTTCTTTCTCACACTTTATTTCTCAGAAAATATCGGATATTTCATAAATTTTTGGGTAAGGTGTGCATATACCTTCCCTTTTTCAGATTCTATTTCTGAAATAATATCGAATATTCCATAAAAATTTGGGCAACGTGTATGTATACCTTCTCTTTCTCAGACTATTTTTAAGACTATATCAAATATTTCACAAAAATTAGGGTAAGGTGTGCATAAACCTTCCCCTTTTCAGATTTTATTTCTGAAACAATATAGCATATTTCACAAAAAAATAGGATAAGGTGTGCGTATACCTTTCCTTTCTCAAACTCTATTTCTAAGACTATATTGGATATCCCACAAAAATCAGGTAAAGTGTGTGTATACTTTCCCTTTTTCAGATTCTATTTCTAAGACTATATCAGATATCCCACAAAAATTAGGTTAAGTTGTGTGTATACCTTTCCTTTTTTAGATTCTATTCTATTTGTATGATTATGTCCGATACTCATAAAAATAGGTTAAGGCGTGTGTGTATACCTTTCCTTTCTTAGATTCTATTCTATTTGTACGATTATGTCCGATACTCATAAAAAAGAGGTTAAGGCGTGTGTGTATACCTTTCCTTTTTGATATTCTATTTGTAGGACTTTATCGGATATCCCACAAAAATTAGGATGAGGTATATATACAGTCTCCCTTTCTCGGACTCTATTTCTAGGACTAGTAGATATCCCACAAAAATTAGGATAAGATATGCACATATCCTCCCTATCTCAAATTCTAATTCTGAAACTACATTAAATATGTTATTATTATTTTCGATAAGTTAGAAATTGGATTAAAAAAACAAGCATAGTGAAAGTGGAATTTAAAACAATTAAAAAAGAGACATGGAGGTATATACTTAGGAAACTGTTGGGTGTCTTTCTTCTGCCAAACATCTTAGCCTTGGTCTGGGGACATATTAATATGGGTAGCTAAAAAATTCATGGGGTCTCAGACATTAATTTGTCCTATTTTGTCACTTAGTATAAAGCTTATAATTTATAATAATTTATAGTTTATATTTCTTAATGGTCTGCACGTGGTACAATTTGCAAATCATAAGTTCTATTTTTGTAGATTTTAAATCCTCCATTATTTATGCTGAAAATGTGGAGCTTTAATTAATTTTATGTCTTCTTGAGGACGACAGAATATATTCTTTAAGGAGAAAATAATTCTTTTAAATTAGATAATTAATGATCTTTTAGCATTAAGTTGACCATAAAGTATGTCTTTTATGATAATTGTTATTGAAAAATAAATTGGATTTTTATTCAAGAATAAGATCTTATTAGAACTGTTCATATACGATTTATTCTTTGGGACTATATTAATCTCGAGTTTGATGAAATAAGATGATTTTTACTAAGGAGGTTCAAAATATGAAATTAAATACATGAAGATGTTGATGGCAGTTAAAAATCTATTATATATACATTAAAAATAATAATATTAGCCATGTACAAATAATGTAATTTTCTACCGAAGAAAATTCAAATGACCCCGTTTGATACTGCCTAGCTCCTCCCTGACTGAGATGATAGTTTGTAAATATGTTTATGTTGAATATAATAACCATTTTTAAATTTTTCGATCATTTCAAATGGCTGAAACAAAAATCTTATTATTTCTCATTAATTTATGATCTTTAGTAGACCTTTCAGCATGATTCCATACTTATTGTATGGTAGTCAATTAAATCGATTGAATTGTTGTTTATATTCAAAGGAATAGAGTTTGATAAAGAGTAGTGTTGTGATCCTAAGCCTGTCAAACGGGTCGGGTTGACCCAGCCTGACCCGACCCACTAAACAAATTCGGTCCGATTTGACCTGATTCGATCAGTCCACGGGTTGTAGGATACCGAGTCTCGGATTGAGTTAATTTTTTTCGGTTCGGTTAACCTGGATCGGATAACAATTTTTTTTAAAAATTACACAAATACACAACTTATGTTTTCAATATTACAAAAAATCCCAACTCCCTAAATATATTACAAAAATCTCACATATACACAGAATGCTATGTATTTGTCGGCTATATTATGTATATTAATAGGGAGAGAGAGTAAAGTAATTAAAAAAGTGAGAGAGAGTGTAATTACTTTTAAAAGATTGGTATTTATGTTATTTATACTTTTTTTAAAAAAAAAATATTGGGATTTTAAAAAATGGTCCGTTGGGCCATTATAGCCATTGGGCCCAACGACTATAGGACCGTTGGGAGTCCAAAACGGCTATAATGACCAATTATATTAAAAAAAAACATTAAAAATATTTTTTTAAACCCAAATTTTTTTTTATAAATACCCTACACTTTCAAATCATTTTACACACAATTTTTCATTCTCTCTCAAATCTCAAATCTCAAATCTCAATTATCAAATATTCTATATATTTCCTAAAGTGCTCACTTTAATTTTTTAATTTTGCAATTACAAAGTATGAGTGGAAGTTTCTAAAGTCACAATCTTCGGATACTTCCAAAATTTGGTATTGTCGTTTCATCTCTTACTTTTAATTTTTAATTAGTGTATTACTTGTTGAATATTTAATTTTATTATATTTGTGTATTTTAAATTTTTTTAGTTTAATTTATATTATGGATAAATTAAGAAACTTCGCCAATAAAGGTGTAAAAAATTTTTGTCCCGGAAGTGGTAGTGGTAGTAAAAAATGAATTACTAGCGGCAGAGGTACTTCAAGTAGTAGATACACCTGTGTGCCTCCGCCTCCGGTGCCGCTTGGTCAACCTTTTGAGGAAGAAATAGGTGTAGGTGTTTACGATATGGATTATGTAGAAACTCAGAAAAATTACGGTATAGAAAAAGAAAATGAAGTAGATGCGGTTGATTTAGATAAAGATGATGAAAATATTGGTGAGACACCTACAGTAGAAAATGCTAACGTTAGGTCTGAATCAGTTAATCACCCTCCCCGTCCTCCTCCCCTGCCCCAAGAGCTCGTAAAACAACTAGTATTACATGATAATTTTTTACACGCATATCAGATATTGAGGTGCAATACAATATTTTTCAACAAATATATAAGCATAAAAGAGGAGACAAGCAAGGGGGTACGGGTACATTAATGAGACATATGGGTGATAATCACGCAAGAGAGTTAAATATTGCAAAAGATGTTGCGGATGTTGGTGGGACAACACAAACTAGAATGGACCCAGCAACCGGTCAAGTAATGAAGAAATATAATAAATTGAGGGACCGGGAAGAAATAGCAAAAATGATAGTTGTAGGTTGTTTGCCTTTTAGTTTTCTTTCTTCTGATGCTTTTATTCATTATATTCAAGCAATTTATAATCCTATGTTTAATGGTATTCCTAGAAGTACTTATCGGGCTGATTTTTTAGACTTCATTCACAATATTATTTTTATTTATCAACATTGTTAAAAAACTATTCAATGTAGAATGTCTCTAACTTCTGATCTTAGTCGTGCTGTTAATAAAAATGATTATTTAACGACTGCTTGTCACTGGATAGATAATAAGTTTACTATGCAAAAACGTATTCTAACTTTTTTGTATGATGAAGATCGTAAACATATTGGAGATTTTATTGCCAATTCGATTGCTAAAGTTCCAGAATTTTATGGTATTGAAAATAAAATCTTATGTATTGCTTTTGATAATGCTTCTAACAACAACAAACCCAGTGTATTCCCACAACGTGGGGTCTGGGGAGGGTAAGATGTACGCAGTCCATACCGCTACCTCCGAAGAGGTAGAGAGACTGTTTTTGATAGACCTCCGGTTCAAGATAAAGGATAGTAAATAAGGGGATGAATGACATAACCGAAATAAAGACTGCTATTACAACAAGAATGTTGTTACAAAATTAAAATTTAAGCTATCTCTGCCGTTACTTGAAATATTTCATGTTAAGTGTGCTTGTCATGTATATAATTTAATTGTAAGAGATGATCTTGAGTTTATTGAGCTTTATATTGAAAAAATTTGGCTTGTTATTGGTTTTATTCAAGGAAATAATCGAAGAAAAAGAATTAGAGACTTTAAACTTAAATATGAACAAAATGGACTTGCACCGATATTGATGTCTGAAGAATGTGATACTAGATGGATTCTACGTATGATTTTTTAAAAATTTGTTATAAATATAGAGTTTCTATTACACTATCTTTTAACCAACATTGTGGTTCATTTGCTGATTCGGCTGAATGCATGCTACATGATTCTGATTGGGCTGTAATTGATGATCTTGTTAAGTTTTTGAAAAAAAATTATATAGCTACAGTTCAATTTTTTGGTGCTTATTATCCTAGTGTTTGTAATATTTTGGCATATATAGCCGATATTTCTGGTTTGCTCAAAGAATATAAAAATAAAGCAGGTTACAAAGAAGCTATAGGTGTTATGTTTGCTAAATTTAAAAAATATTTTTTTTGATTCCCCCTATTTACTTGGTTGGTGCTATACTAAATCCGTGCATGAAATATAATATATGTACCATTTTAGTACTCTTATTTATGCTAACTTAGAAATAAATACTAACAATGATTCTGATGATGAAGAACAAGAACAACCTGATTTGTGGACGGCTATGACCGATGCGAACACTTACATAGATATATTATATAACCATTATGCTGATTTACTTGATTTAGCTGTACCGACAAATATCACTCCAACTGTCACTCCTCATCCTCCCGAGGATCCATCGTCTTCTAAAAGGCCGGTACATAGTGATTTTCCTGATTACTTTTATGATTTGAATTGTTGGAACAGTGTTGAGGCGGGAGTGTACACAACAACTTATCTAGAAGAGCTTAAGTATTATCTTCGAACGCCGATAGAGGATCGCCGACGACAGATCAACGCGTTGGATTGGTGGAGGAATAATGAACACAATGCCCTGTTCTTTCAAGATTAGCTAGATATATCTTGAATATTCCAATATCAATCGTTGCATCGGAGAGCGCTTTTAGTCAGGGACGACAACAAATTGGAGACAACCGACACTTATTGGGAAGCAGTGCAATGAATGTTCTAGTTAGCCTTACAGATTGGATTAGTGCGGAACGAAGAAATCAAGGAATGGAGGCGGAGCCGAACGACGACCAGAGACTTGAAGAAATTATGACTTCATGGGAGAACTCAGCAGAATCAAGTCTAATGCGTGGTTTTGCCTTCATTGACTTTGACTATCCTATGCAAGTTCTCGTTAATATTAACATGAATGGGTTGAAAAAAATGATGCAAAATTTATAGATTTTTCAGTAATATAAATTATAAATTTTGGATCATTTTGCAATAAATAAAATTCAACATTCAATCATCCATTCACTCCTTAGTTCTTACTTTGTAATTTTTTCCATTTAATGATTTAAATTGAATTTCTAGTTTAAATTAAATACTTAATTTTAATATATGACTAATTTACTATCAAGTATTATTAATTTATTATAATAAATAGCATATTTTTTAAAGTAGTACATAATTGAATGGTACGCATATATGTGTATATATTTTCTATAGACTCTAAAGTAGTATATATTTAACGTATACATGTGTTTATGTTTCTAAATTAGTATATATATCATTATATTATAGTATATATCTTGTATTATATATTTTATTTAGAGTAGTATATATATTTAACTAACGTATACGACTATACACGATTACATGTGTAATTGTGTATATGTATATATATTTTTTAAATTCTAATGTAGTAGATATATTGAATAGTACGTATATATGTGTACATATAGAATATAGACTCTAAAAGAGTGTATATTTAATGTATACATGTGTATATATTTTATAAATTGATATACAACTATATATATAGTGTGTGTATATATTGTAGTATATGTTTTATTTAAAGTAGTACATGTATATTAAATGTTTTATTTTGTAGTGTATGTTTTATTTATAGTATATATATTGAATGGTACGTATATATGTGTATATATAGAATATAGACTCTAAAGTAGTGTATATTTAACGTATACATGTGTATATGTTTTATAAATTAGTATATATATCATTATATTGTAGTATATATATTGTAGAATATTTTATTTAAAGTAGTACATATATATTGAATGGTACGTATATATGTGTATATATCTTCTATAGACTCTAAAATAGTATATATTTAAAGTATACATGTGTATATATTTTATAAATTAATATATATATCATTATATTGTAGTATATATCTTGTAGTATATGTTTTATTTAGAGTAGTACATATATATTGAATGGTACGTATATATGTGTATATATCTTCTATAGACTCTAAAGTAGTATATATTTAACGTATACACATGTATACGTT
>NC_061119.1:211295867-211297406 GCF_002878395.1 Capsicum annuum
TATATATTGTAGTATATATATTGTAGAATATTTTATTTAAAGTAGTACATATATATTGAATGGTACGTATATATGTGTATATATCTTCTATAGACTCTAAAATAGTATATATTTAAAGTATACATGTGTATATATTTTATAAATTAATATATATATCATTATATTGTAGTATATATCTTGTAGTATATGTTTTATTTAGAGTAGTACATATATATTGAATGGTACGTATATATGTGTATATATCTTCTATAGACTCTAAAGTAGTATATATTTAACGTATACATGTGTATATGTTTTATAAATTAGTATATATATCATTATATTGTAATATATATCTTGTAGTATATATTTTATTTAGAGTGGTACATATATATTGAATGACACGTATATATGTGTATATATCTTCTATAGACTCTAAAGTAGTATATATTTAACGTAAACACGTGTATATATTTTATAAATTAGTATATAACTATATATATAGTATGTATATATTGTAGTATATGTTTTATTTAAAGTAGTAGATATATTGAATGGTGCGTGTATATATGTATATATCTTCTATAGACTCTAAAGTAGTATATATATTTAACGTATACATGTGTATATGTTTTATAAATTAGTATATATATCATTATATTGTAGTATATATCTTGTATTATATATTTTATTTAGAGTAGTATATATATTTAACTAACGTATACGACTATACACGATTACATGTGTAATTGTGTATATGTATATATATTTTTTAAATTCTAATGTAGTATGTACTATATACATAGTGTATATGTATTGTTTAACGTATTTAAAATGTATATAGGTGGGTATATATAGTGTATATCACTACTAAAAAAGAGGGAAAAACCAACCACAGAAAACCAACCACAAGCTGTGGTCGGAAAAAACCGACCACTTGTGGTTGGATTTTAATTTTTAAAAAAAAAAATAATTTTTTCTTAAAAAAGCAACCACAAGTGGTAGCTTTTTTACTTTAAAAAATCTAATAATTATTAAAATAATTTTAGTATTAATTATTCTTTATTTTACGAATGAAAAAAATAAAAAAATCAAACAAACCGACCACTTGTGGACGGAAGTGGTCGGTTTTTTTATTATTTTTGAATTATTTTTTTTCCAAAAATCGACCACAAGTGGATGGATTTTAATTTTTTAATTTTTTTTTTTAAAAAGCTACCACAAGTGGTAGCTTTTTTATTTTAAAAATTAAAAATAATTATTAAAATAATTTTAGTATTAATTATTAAAATATTATTTTTTATTTTTATTTTTTGAAAAAACGGCCACTTGTGGTCGGTTTTATTAAAAAATTAATTAAAAAAAATTATATAAACCTACTACTTATTGTCGGTTTTTAATAAATTATTTTTAATTTTTTTTTTCCGAAAACCTACCACTTGTTGTAATTTTAATAAATTATTTATTTATTTTCCAAATAAAAATTTAAAAAGCAAATAAATTTTAGTAACACCTAATTATATATATGTAATCAAATATATATATATATATATATATATA
>NC_061119.1:211300406-211304405 GCF_002878395.1 Capsicum annuum
GTATAGGGACTTTATAGGTGATTTTTGTGAATGTGACTTTATAGGGACTTTGTGTTTTGAATGTGAGTTGGTTAGTGACTTAGTCACTTAATTAGTTGTAACTTCATGTAATTAGTTTAATCTGATTGATTGCGTAGATGGAACCTGATTATAGCTGGATATATCAACGGAACAATGATAATAGAGTGGGTATTAGGGAGGAATTTGTTGAAGGTGTCAAAAGATTTATTGAACATGCTAAGACACTTAATATGTGGACACATGATCGGGTTATTCGTTATCCTTGTGTTAGATGTGATGGTATAAATCTTGTAAGTGAACAAGATGTGAAGGAACATCTTTATAGAAAGGGGTTTCACGAGGACTTTTTAAGATTGCGTGGTATTCATGGAGATGTAGCGCAAAATAACTTTGTTGTTGGAGAAAGTAGTAGATCTACAGGGCATAATGAATATCAACAAACTAGGATGACAGAAATGGTGCACGATGCTTTTTGGATGCAACATGGGGTTGACATTAGGAAAAATGTTAAAGATGTTCCTAATAGCGAAGCGGGCAATTTCTACAAAGAATTACATGCTGCTAGTCATCCTTTGTTTGACGGGTGTTCATACTCTCGTTTGTCTGGTGCTGTTAGATTACTAAGTATTAAATCTGACTGAAAAATTGCTGAAGGAGGAATGGACTCAATGATAGACCTTATTAAAGAGTTAGTTGACCCCGGCTTGGAGGTTCCTAATTCTTTCTATAAGGCAAAAAGATTGGTGTCAAAGTTAGGTATCTTCTCGATTAGAATTGATTGTTGTGAAAATAGCCGCATGTTATACTTTAAGGAAGATGCTAACCTAGAGTTCTGTAAATTTTGTCAGCACTCTCGGTTTGAAACTATTGTTGACACTTAGGTTTTAGTGTTTTGATTTTTGTATGTCTTGTACTTTGAAACTATTATTGTAGTATTTTCAAATTTTGTTGGACATTTTGTATGTCCTATACACATTTGGAAGCATTTACATTTTCTTTTATTGCTATTGTTGTTGTATTTGATTTGGTTCTGTTGTATTTCATTGTTGTTGTTGCATATGCTGTATTTGGATTTACAATTTTATTTTTTAAAAAAATACCCAGAAAAATCGACCACAAGTGGTCGATTTTTTTAAAAAAAAATTGCAGAAAATGTGAAATATAACTTCATGCAATAGACGTTTCGTGATAATGAAATTAGATTTAATACGCACATGATGTTATTTGAAAATTTTAACTATAATGTCTCATTTTATATGGTATTCTCATTTTTAACTATTTTTACTTTGAGAATTTGTGTTCCTAATGGAATATATGTATACATGGAGTTGGAAGAAGTGGGTGAGTACACCTGCCCACTTCTTTGGGATCATATTAAATTTCGAGTCTCATGAAATAAGATTGAACTAAGATCAGTGGCAAAGTCATTATTTTTAGTATGTACTTCCAAAATATGAAAATAAACACATGAATGAAGATGTCGATAAAAAAGGCAGCCCGGTGCACATTAAAGCTACCTCTATGTGCGGTGTTCGGGGAAGGACCCCATCACAAGGGTGTATCGTACGCAGCCTTACCTTGCATTTTTGCTAGAGGCTGTTTCCAAGGCTTGAACCCGTGACCTCCTGGTCACATGGCAGCAACTTTACCAGTTACTCCAAGGCTCCCCTTCACACATGAAGATGTCGATGACAGTTAAAAATCTATTATCTATAATTTATCTATAATCTATATCTATATCTATATCTATAATCTATAATATATTAAAAGTGTGAAGACCCTTAGAAAAATGAAATATATTAAAAGTGTGAAGACCTTAGAAAAATGATTTGTACTTTTTGTCATTCATTAAAAGACTCTCATTTAGACAAAACTGTCTTTTCACTATTTTCTTTAATTTATTATTTAATTAGTTTTTACTATATTAACTAGACTTCCTAAAATATATGGTAGGAGAGTTAATTAATATTTTCCTTTCTATTAGACTTCCTAAAATATATGGGACTCCTAAAATATGTGGTAGAAGAATTAATTAATAGTTTTCTTTCTTCTGTTCAATTAGAAAAATAATCCTAAAATTTATAAGACTTTATTAAGAAAATACTTCTATAAATATTGAAATGCACATTAAACTAGAGAACAACTCGGTTTGACTATTGAGAGAATATGATTGATGCTCATCTAACATGATTCTATTGCATGTCGAGATTGGTGGATGCTTGATTTTCTAACCCTCAACTTCTTCACTGTTTTTGTCAGCATAGTATAATTCAACTTGTGTGTGTATATCTTCTTTGTTTTCATTCAAAATCATTATTTAGGGTCAAAATTTTCGCTTAGACAAGAATTAGTTGAATCAAAATCAAATCTTTGTGATCACTATTGTATTTTTTTGATAGTTTACAGGTCGTAGATGAATGTCGGCTCTGAAGAATTTCTTGTGTAAAGGCTAGGTTTAATTGTATTATTTGATATCTTTATTATCTTATTGTTTTATTTTAATTTACAGAAGCTAGATGAATGTTGATCGGCTTTGAATTTTTTTTTTAGGTAAAGGTAAGGTTTAATTGCATT
Source organism: Capsicum annuum (assembly GCF_002878395.1). NCBI lineage: Eukaryota > Viridiplantae > Streptophyta > Magnoliopsida > Solanales > Solanaceae > Capsicum > Capsicum annuum. The sequence continues at coordinate 211,303,002 of NC_061119.1, forward strand.
AGCGTAATATCCCTATTAGTTTGTTATTTTGTGGTAGTTTACAGCTCGAAGATGAATCTCGATCGGTTTTCAAAAATTTTTGTTTGTAAAATTTAAGTTTAATTGTATTATTTTGATATCACTTTTATCGTATTATTTTGTTGTAGTTTACAGGTGATGGGTAAATGCTTGTCGGTTTTGAGAAATTTTATTAGGTAAATGTTAGGTTTAATTATTTTTTTTAATATCTCTACTTTGAGAATTTTTTTATGTAAATGTTAAGTTTAGTTTATTATTTTAATATCTCTATTATTGTATTATTTTGTTATTGTTTACAGGTGGTAGATGAGTGTCGTCAAACGACTTTGCGAAAATTTTTGTGTGTAAAGATTAGGTTTAATTTTATTATTTTTCATGTCTCGATCATTGTATTATTTTATTGCAAATTACAGATGGTAGATGAATGCCGATTGTCACACCCCTTTTTTCGCTCGAAGGGATCGAGTCAAAGGATTTTTTCAATTAAAGTAACGGTTTTGAATAGGGATTATTTTATTTTACAGAGTCGCCACTTGGAATTGAGCTATGGTATTCCAAGTCACCTTTTTGAATCCCTAGTCAAAAGAAAATGACTCTTTACTATAGTCTGCGAAAACAGAAGACCGAGTAAGGAATTCTGTTGAGTGAGGAGAAGGTGTGAGGCACCCCTCGAGTCCCGTGGTTCTAGCAAGGTCGCTTTTATTGACTTATCCTCACTTAAACTATTTCGATAATTATGTTGGGGCCTAGGTTTGCTCATTTTTTGTATCTAAAATCTATCTATAACTCTTGTATTAAATCAGTGAAAATTAATTTTAGAAAAATATTTGTCAAGGTGCATTATTGTATCCTTGAATTTTAAATATTTCAGAAAGATGCGTACGCCGCATTATTAATTGAGACGAATATTTTGAACGTGCCTAAAATTTACTTAACGTTAAAACTTTGGTTTGTTACTTATAAACTCATAACAATTTTATTTATTTAAAAGATTTCTTAATTATAACAATAACCTTATGCAAAATTCGTTTAAGCAATTATTTAATTTAACAAATAATTTTATAAATTTTATTAATGACCATAAATAAAAATGATGAAATAAGAAGGAAATAATATATAAAATTACTTACATTATGCTAATTTTATAATACTATACGTCTAGGAATTAAACGAAATCAAAATGAGATGACTTAACACTAATTGAAATTAAAGTAAATTTATAATATTTGGAATATTTAAAATTTCATTAATAAATGTGAAAATTTAAAATCTCTTAAATTAAATTTATAAAATGTTTATTAGGATGAACCAATAGAACAAAAAAAAATATAAATAAATAAAAAATACACTAGAGATGCTAATACTAAAACATTTTTTATCTTTTCA
>NC_061119.1:211307405-211314930 GCF_002878395.1 Capsicum annuum
TCACTGATTTAATACAAGAGTTATAGATAGATTTTAGATATAAAAAAATGAGCGATCCTAGGCCCCAACATAATTATCGAAATAGTTTAAGTGAGGATAAGTCAATAAAAGCGACCGTGCTAGAACCACGAGACTCGAGGGATGCCTCACACCTTTCTCTCGATCAACAAAATTCCTTATCCGGTCTTCTGTTTTCGCAGACAATAATAAAGAGTCATTTTCTTTTGACTAGGGATTCAAAAAGGTGACTTGGAACACCATAACTCAATTTCAAGTGGCGACTCTTTAAAATAAAATAATTTCTATTCAAAACCGTCACTTTAATTGGAAAAATCCTTCGACTCGATTCCTTCGAGTGAAAAAAGGGGTGTGACATCTTTGGCGACTCTGCTGGGGACTAATAAGAATTCGAGCTTTTGATATTGACTTTACTTGCTTTAATTATTATTGATATTGTGTTTATTGGCCTTATGTGCTACTTGTCGCTCATTTACCGCTTTGATATTGATTGAACTGTATTATATACTGTTTTCTCTTACGCACACTTTCTGAGTCTCTGAAATAGAATAAAAGGAATGCAACACATGCATCCTACTTTCTTTTTGAGATAGCCGGAGTATCAAGGCACCTGATGAAGGATATAGTCACACATGTTAGACGGGGTTTGGATCGACAATGAAGGCGGTTTTGCCCTGCTACCGATCAAGTTGTCCCTCCCCAGCTTGAGTGTCCGCTCGGGTAAGCCAGTCTAGACACCTATCCCTATTAGGCTTAAACTTGGAAGAACTAAAAACTCAAAATCTGGTTATCACTATTAGGTGCCGCTTTATTTGCATCATATGCATTTGACTTAGCGGGACTCGGCACAGGGGTCGGGTCTTTCTAGGACAGGTAACCTACTTTATAAAGACCAACATGTGCATCCTACGTGCTCTTTGACATTTGCTTGGAGGGTTATTTGTTTGTTGACCGACTTTAGGCAACTTTAAAATGCAAGAGATTAAATTATTCTCACATTTAGTGAATTGTTTTTTTTTTAGAAAGAAAATTTTATTTTTTAAAGAAGGGAAAATTTTAGTAACATAGGTTTACGGTCTTCATGAACTATGAGGGTCTAATTCTCACTCTTTAGTGGGATACGTAGGAAGTCCTTCCAAGGATACGATCCTATCTTTTGAAAAATTATTCATAGATCTATTGGGGAATATTTTTAAAATATAATTACTTTCATCATTATTTTTCTTATTCTCAAGTTCAATTTATATATATATATATATATATATATATATATATATATATATATCTTAATAGCCCAGAATCCTTAGGGATCATGAGGCTAAGTTTTACAAAATAAAAATATATATAAATCTTAATAGCCCTGAATCTTTAGGGATCATGAGGCTAAGTTCTTACAAAAAATATATATCTTAATAGCCCTGATCCTTTAGGGGTCTTGAGGCTGAATTTTGTACAACATATATTTCAAGAACTACGCACACCTGATTCTCATTTTAATGAGACACGTAGGCAGTCCTTCATGAATTCGGTGGTCTTAAAAAGAAAAATTTTGAACTCTGACACATTAATTTTCTCCAAAATCAAAATAGTGTTAAGGTGGTTGGTTTATGGCTAAGTTGGCATCTCACCAATACAACACCATGTTCAAAGAACAAGTAAGATGACCCACAAAAAAATAATATTGAGTCTGAGATGAGTTGGTGTAGATTGTTAGAAATGAGGAATAATAAGAAATGATCTGAAAAGTGAGAAATTTGGAGCAAAATATGAGAAACATGCAAATACTGACAGAGAAAAAGAGAGTTCTCACAAGGATTTTACATGTTTCAATGTTCACTTGCCTCTAACTTCAAAATATCTAAGTCGGGCATGTACGAGGGTCATGGTGATCCTTTGACTCATATGAAAAAGTTTTGTAATCAATTAAGAGGAGTAAGGGGAAGAGAAATTGCTGATGGTTTACTTTGGAGAGAGTTTGAGGCGATAAATTCAAAATGATCAGTTCAAAAAGAAAAGAAAAAGATGATGTAGCAATGATTGTGGAGACTCCATTAAGGTCGATGTGCAATTCAATGGCTCAAATATTAAGTTCGGCAATTTAGAAGGCAATCTGCTCCCCACGAGGAGGGATTTTTAGTAGTCTTTTTGTTTTCTTTCTACTACTCGAATTATTTTAGGGTTGGAATTTGGGATATTTCTTATCTTATTTTATTATAATTTTTATTCAAATCCTTCTATCTTTTGGTCCACAAATATGTGTCCTTTTTTATTTTTATTTTATTTTTATTATATATTATTTTGTTGTATTTCGTTTCTTTTGAGAGCTCTTTCTATGGTGATTCTAGTGATATGATAGACATGTTGAATACACAGACTGATCTTTAAATCCAATCTAATCCTGAAACATTTGACAAGAAGATAGAGTTGAAAGAAAAAATCATATAAGAAAATAAGTAAAGTGTTCAGGTATTTGGGGAGATAGTTACAACCTCTTTTAAATGTATTGAGGCAATCACTTTGTGAATCAGGAAATAGCTTTATCATCGATTAGAAGATTCAATTCGAGAATTTTGAATGAGGTTGATCGGAGGGTATATAGTATCCACTATAAGGAAAAACAAAAGGAAGTTAGCTCCAAAAGGGAATGAGTCACTCATAGAGAAAAAGTACAATATAAGTGGACATGTATAATTCACAAGCTTAAAAGAAGTGATGCATGTGCATGAGCTTAGTCATGATCAATGTTGAAAAAGATGTGTATGATCCTCATGTTCTACTCTCAAATTACATTTTATGTACTTGTGTTTTTAAGGATTGATATGACGAAGGCATTTCATTCTACTACACAAATGTTGTGTCATCCTTTGTTACCCCTTTTGAACTTTAGTGTTATGTTCTTTCGTACCCCTCTTTTGAAATCAAGATAGAATTTGAAAAAGTCAAAAAAAAGCATCAAGAAAAATAGAGTAAAAAAAAAAAGGAGACGAAATCAATCAAAAATCCAAATTCAAGCAAAAGAAATATTCTGAACTACGTTTGAACTGATTCTTACTATGACAGGATACGTAGGCAACCCTACTCTGGGATTCGGTCCAACTAAAATAAAATTCAAATTACCCAGAATGAAATGAAGCTGGGGTAAAACTTATTTCCTTAAAAAAGTCAATTCCAAAAGTTGTATGTTTCACCCAATATTATGTCAATTTTTGAGCCACATGCCTCCCTTTCTTTCTAACCTTTTTCAAAAGCCAAGTTACAACCAAAGAAAGACCTTCAGATCAATCTTTGAGATTATCAAGGCTAAACATGTTAAGGGTGCATGATATTTCGTATGCTAGACATTATTTTTAAAAAAAAATAGTGAAAAAAAATAAAAATGAGAGAGTCTTATGGGTGAAAACCCGTTTGGGCACCATAAGACGACGGTGAACAAAAAAAAATGATAAAAATAAGATCGGCTTGTTGGCAAAAATCCATCGAGGTGTCACTAGCCGAAGGATGATTGTGATCTGGAGGGAGCATGTTCAAGAATGGCTCCATTTTAAATTCAATAAGCGGGTAGAAGTTGAAAATTATTAGTATGGGTAAATCTGATTGTGTAATTCAAAATGCATGTCATAATCACTGAAATCACCTGCCATACCCAGATAAGTTTTCATTTTTGATGCTTTTGAAAAGAGATGCCTATTGTCCTTTTTTTTTTTTGATTTTGTGTCATTGTTGTCGAATAAAAAATTAATATCGTCATCTTTCACGTATTTTTGAGTCGAATTTATGTCACAACAAGTGAGAAAGAACTTCAAAACTTGTCACCAACTCCTTCAATTGCACAAAGCATGTAAAAAGGTTGATGCACCAAGTTAACATGCTTCAAAATAAAGTAAGATATTCAAGAATGATTGTCACCCGACAGTTTTTGGACTCATAAAAGTATAAAAGGTGTATTTGAAGCTGAATTTCGAGGCATCATGTAAGAGAAATATGATTTGAGTCAAAATATTTTAGTAGTCCGAATTTGGGGTCAATACTACAACAAGTCAACAATACCTATCAATGATTTACAATGGAGCCTGGACATGACAAGTGCAAGAGATCGTCTCAATATCCAAATGCCACAAATCAACCACCGTATTTTTAAATTAAATTAAAAAGTTTTTCTTTATATGAAACAGAAGCATGTGTTACCTTCATATCAAAGGTTTCAAAGCTTAACTATTAAAAGCTGCAATTTCTCACTTCTGTAAATGCAAAAGGCAGTACTGTTACACAAATTTGGTAATCAATAATGGTAAAAACTCATAATTTTAACTCCTAGGAGACGCACTTCCTAGTCCGGATAATTCAAGATTCATTTGTTAGGTGATGCACTTCCTAATTTGAACCATCACTCCTAGAAGACACACATTCTAGTTGACTTATTTCATTCAACCCCTAGGAGACACACTTCCTAGTCTGAATAAGTCAGTTTTTCATTTGTTAGGTAACGTACTTCCTAACTTGAACCTTCATTTCTATAAGACGCACTTTTTAGTCGAGTCATTTCATTTAACCTCTAGGAGACGCACTTCATAATCTGAATAAGTCACTTTTTATTTTGTTAGGTGCCGCACTTCCTAATTTGAATCTTGATTCCTACAAGATGTAACTTTTAGTCGAATCATCCTCCTTGATTCCAATAAGACGTACCTTTTAGTCGAGTCATTTTCTGATAATAAACTGGAACAAAAATTAAGTTCATGTTTATTGAAATTTATTTTATGCTCAGGACCCTACTGAAGAATGAAAATTTATTTTGTGCTCAGGACCCTCCTGAAGAATGAAAATTTATTTTGTGTGCAGGACCCTCTTGAAGAATGGGACAGGACCCTCCTGAAGAATGGAAATTTATTTTGTGCTCAAGACCCTTCTGAAGAATGGGACAGGACCCTCCTGAAGAATGGGAATTTATTTTATGCTCAGGACCCTCCTGAAGAATGGTACAGGACCCTCCTGAAGAATGAGAATTTATTTTGTGCTCAGGTCCCTCCTGAAGAATGGGATAGGACCCTCCTGAAGAATGAGAATTTATTTTCTGCTCAGGACCCTCCTGAAGAATGGGATAGGACTCTCCTAAAGAATGAGAAATTATTTTATGTTCAGGACCCTCCTGAAGAATGGGACAGGACCCTCCTGAAGAATGAGAATTTATTTTGTGCATAGGACCCTCCTAAAGAATGAGACAAGACCCTCTTGAAGAATGAGAATTTATTTTGTGCTCAGGACCCTCCTGAAGAATGGACAGGACCCTCCTGAAGAATGGGAATTTATTTTATGCTCAGGACCCTCCTGAAGAATGGGACAGGACCCTCCTAAAGAATGAAAATTTATTTTATGCTCAGGACTCTCCTGAAGAATGGGATAGGAACCTCCTGAAGAATGAGAATTTATTTTGTGCTCAGGACCTTCCTGAAGAATGGGACAGGACCCTCCTGAAGAATGGAAATTTATTTTATGCTTGGGAACCTCCTGAAGAAAGGGACAGGACCCTACTGAAGAATGGAAATTTATTTTATGCTCAGGACCCTCCTGAAGAATAGGACAGGACCCTCCTGAAGAATGGGAATTTATTTTCTGTTCAGGATCTTCCTGAAGAATGGTACAGGACCCTCCTGAAGAATGGGAATTTATTTTGTGCTTAGGACCCTCCTGAAGAATGGGACAGGACCCTCCTGAAGAATGAGAATTTATTTTGTGCTCAGGACCCTCCTGAAGAATGGGAATTTACTTTTTGCTCAGGAACCTCCTGAAGAATGGGAATTTACTTTGTGTCCAGGACTCTCCTGAAGAATGGGATGTATTTTCTATGTCACCTTTTATTTTGAGTTCAGGAACATATTTGAAAAATCAGAAAAAGGAAGTCCAGGAGCCTTGGAGAACCGGGTGAAGATGTAATAAGTCAGGAGCCCGCCTAAAGAACAGGGTGAAGAAATAACAAGTCAGGAGCCCGTCTGAAGAACAGGATGAAGAAATTGTAAGTCCAGGAGCCCGCCTGAAGAACAGGGTGAAGAAAAAGGAAGTCCAGGAGCCCCCCTGAAAAATAGGGCAAAAATTATCAATTGCAAGTCAGGAGCCCGCCTGAAGAATAGGGTGAAGATTTTAAAGTCCAAACCTGAAGAAAATCTGATGAATAAATCAATTGTGAAGTTCCTCTTTAATGTTAAAAGCAACTGAGGTGGAACATTTTATGTTTCTAGTTCAACTCAGAATAACGACTATTTCACCATTTGAGAAGTCACGAAGATTCAAGTCAAGATTCCAGAATAGCTGAATATATAGAATCTTTCACTTGTATTTTTAATTTTATTTTTGTTATTCATATAAATGTAAAAGGAGAAGTCGTCAATCGGACTTGATGGAACCTCACTCGATCTCTAACTCGTTCTCTAACCATTTTACCTTTGAACTACACATGACCTGATTTCCTTATAATCCGGGATATGTAGGCGGTGCAAAACCAGGACTCGGCCATATCTTCTTTTTCTTTTTATATTCTTTTTGAATAATCGGAGGATCAAAAATCATATCTTTGTCTACTTCTTTGTATGATAACTTTTCGAGATTTCAAACAAAGAGGGACAAAATGTAGACACGTGATTTTTGACCATCCCCGAGTATAATATATATATTTTTTGATATTAAATATTTATAGTTGATTCGATATTATTTTTATTATTATTTTATTTTTAGTAAATTTTTTATTAAAAAATAAATAACTAAATGAAGTTAATTTTAGAATATTATTTTATTTTATTTCATTTAAAAAAAATTCAAAAATTTAAAAAAAATAATATATTTCTTTTTAAATAAATAAGTTAGTAGTTTTAGTACTATCTTAATTATATATATATATATATATATATATATATTGGTATTTTAAAACTTTTATTGTATTTTATTAAATATAAAAATTAATTAGTTATTATTTTATTATTATTATTATTATTATTATTTTATTGTTATTATTTTATTTATTTATTTATTTATTATTTTATTTGTTATTATTATTATTATTTAAAAAAATTGAATTTTTTTAAAAAATCCTAGTCTATCCTAACCTACCCCAACCACCCCGTAATTTTCCTCCAACTCCCTCAACCTCCCACACCACACCCCTATATATTACACACACAGAAAACACAAGAGAGGACACGAAAAGAAACAAAAAAAAAGAATAGACATTTAAATAAAAAAGAAAACAACAAGAGAAGGAAAACACACAGACAAGAAGGGAGACAAACCATAACACTTAGAAAAACTTGAAAAAAATCAAATAGAGGCAGAGAATGAGATTTTGGAAAAACAAAAAAAAATCAAAAGAGAGAAAACTTAGAGTTTGAGTTTGGAGTCTTGTTCGAGTTTCCGGTGACAATAGTTCTATTCTCACATTCGTTTAAATCATCACACACATTCTTATTCAATTTGTGAATTATTATTTTTATAAGTCTTGTGGTGAATCAAAGTATGTATG
>NC_061119.1:211317930-211330511 GCF_002878395.1 Capsicum annuum
CATATGCATGTTATTTTATTTTTTTAATCTTTTTGCATGCATGCATGCATGTAAACTAACACAATATTTTACATATTAAAACACCAATAATTTTAAAAGTTATCTCATTTAAAATTCAAAATCAATCTAATTAGCATTATTTCGAAAACAACTAATGAATTACAAATAAAGATAAAAAGCATAAATTACATAAAAATAATAAACTAAACATACTAAATAATATAAGAAGTCATTGAAATAACTTCATACATACTTTGATTCACCACAAGAATTATAAAAATAATAATTCACGAATTGAATAAGAACGTGTGTGATGATTTAAACGAATGTGAGAATAGAACTACCGTCACCGGAAACTAGAACAAGACTCAAAACTCAAACTCTAAGTTTTCTCTGTTTTGATTTTTTTTTGTTTTGTTTTTACAAAATCTCGTTCTCTGCCTCTATTTGTTTTTTTTCAAGTTTTTCTAAGTGTTATGGTTTGTCTCCCTTCTTGTCTGTGTGTTTGCCTTCTCTTGTTGTTTTCTTTTTTATTTAAATTTCTATTCCTTTTTTTGTTTTCTTTCTGTGTCCTCTCTTGTGTTTTCTGTGTGTGTAATATATAGGGGTGTGGTGTGGGAGGTTGAGGGAGTTGGAGGAAAATTATGGGGTGGTTGGGGTAGCTTAGGATAGGATAGGATTTTTTTTTTAAATTCAATTTTTTCTAAATAATAATAATAACAAATACAAACAACAACAACAACAAACCCAGTGTATTCCCACATAGTGAGGTCTGGGGAGGGTAAGATGTACGCAGTCCATACCTCTACCTCTAAAGAAGTAGAAAGGTTGTTTCTGATAGACCCCCGGCTCGAGACACAATAATAATAATTAATAAAATAATAAATAAATAAATAAAATAATAACAATAATAAAATAATAATAAAAACTAATTAATTTTTATATATAAGGAAATACAATAAAAGTTTAAAAGTACCAATATATATATATATATATATATATAAAATTAAGATAGTCCTAAAACTACTAACTTATTTATTTAAAAAGAAATATATATATTTTTTGTAAAATTTTTGAATTTTTTTTTAAATGGAATAAAATAAAATAATATCCTAAACTTAACTTCATTTAGTTATTTATTTTTTAACTAAAAATTTACTAAAAATAAAATAATAATAAAAATAATATCGAATCAAATATAAATATTTATTATCAAAAAACATATATATTATACTCGGGGATGGTCAAAAATCACGTGTCTGCATTTTGTCCTTCTTTGTTTGAAATCTCGAAGAGTTATCATACAAAGAAGTAGACAAAGATATGATTTTTGATCCTCCGATTATACAAAAAGAATATAAAAAGAAAAATAAGATATGGCCGAGTCCTGGTTTTGCACCCCCTACATATCCCGGATTATAAGGGAATCAGGTCATATGTAGTTCAAGGTAAAATGGTGAGAGAACGAATTAGAGATCGAGTGAGGTTCCATCGAGTCCGATTGACGACTTCTCTTTTTACATTTATATGAATAACAAAAATAAAATTGAAAATACAAGTGAAAGATTCTATCTATTCAGCTATTCTGGAATCTTGACTTGAATCTTCATGACTTCTCAAATGGTAAGATAGTCGTTATTCTGAGTTGAACTTGAAACATAAAATGTTCCACCTCGGTTGCTTTTGACATTAAAGAGGAACTTGACAATTGATTTATTCTTCAGATTTTCTTCTGGTTCGGACTTTAAAATCTTCACCCTATTCTTCAGGCGGGCTCCTGACTTGCAATTGATAATTTTCGCCCTATTCTTTAGGCGGGATCTTGGACTTCATTTTTCTTCACTCTGTTTTTCAGACGGGATCCTGGACTAACAATATCTTCAACCTGTTCTTCAGGCGGGCTCCTGACTTGTTATTTCTTCACCCTGTTCTTCAAACGGGCTCCTAACTTATTACATCTTCACCCGGTTCTGCAGGACTCCTGGACTTTCTTTTTTTTATTTTTCAAATATGTTCCTGAACTCAAAATAAAAGGTGACACGGAAAAATAACATCCCATTCTTCAGGAGGGGCCTGAAAACAAAGTAAATTCCCATTTTTCAAGAGGGTCCTGAGCAAAAAGTAAATTTCCATTCTTCACGAAGGTCCTGAGCACAAAATAAATTCTCATTCTTCAGGAGGGTCCTGTCCCATTCTTCAGGAGGGTCCTGAACATAAAATAAATTCCCATTCTTCAGGAGGGTCCAGTCCTATTCTTCAGGAGGGTCCTGTCCCATTCTTTAGGGGGTTCCTAAGCATAAAATAAATTCTCATTTTTCAGGAGGGTCCTATTCCATTATTCAGGAGGGTCCTGAGCACAAAATAAATTCTCATTCTTCAGGAGGGTCCTGTGCCATTCTTAAGGAGGGTCCTGAGCATAAAATAAATTTCCATTCTTCAAGAGGGTCCAGTCCCATTCTTCAGGAGGGTCCTGAGGACAAAATAAATTTTCATTCTTCAGGAGGTTCCTAAGCATAAAATGAATTCCCATTCTTCATGAGGGACCTGTCCCATTATTCAGGAGGGACCTGAGCACAAAATAAATTCTCATTCTTCAGGAGGGTCCTGTCCCATTCTTCAGAAGGGTCCTGTCCCATTATTCAGGAGGGTCCTGAGCATAAAATAAATTCTCATTCTTCAGGAGGGTCAAGTCCCATTCTTTAGGAGGGTCCTGAGCATAAAATAAATTCTCATTCTTCAAGAGGGTCCTATCCCATTCTTCAGTAGGGTCCTGAGCATAAAATAAATTTTCATTCTTCAAGAGGGTCCTGTCCCATTCTTCAAGAGGGTCCTAAGCATAAAATAAATTCTCATTCTTTAGGAGGGTCCTGTCCCATTCTTCAGGAGGGTCCTGTCCCATTCTTCAGGAGGGTTCTGAGCACAAAATAAATTCTCATTCTTCAAAAGGGTCCTGTCCCATTCTTCAGGAGTGTCCTGTCCCATTCTTCAGGAGGGTCCTGAGCACAAAATAAATTTTCATTCTTCAGGAGGGTCCTATCCCATTCTTCAGGAGGGTCCTGAGCAGAAAATAAATTCTCATTCTTCAGGAGGGTCCTATCCCATTCTTCAGGAGGGACCTGAGCACAAAATAAATTCCCATTCTTCAGGAGGGTTTTATCCCATTCTTCAGGAGGGTCCTAAGCACAAAATAAATTCCCATTCTTCAGGAGGGTCCTGTCCCATTCTTCAAGAGGGTCCTGAGCACAAAATAAATTTTCATTCTTCAGGAGGGTCCTGTCCCATTCTTCAGAAGGGTCTTGAGCACAAAATAAATTTCCATTCTTCAGGAGGGTCCTGTCCTATTCTTCAGGAGGGTCCTGAGCGCAAAATAAATTTCCATTCTTCAGGAGGGTCCTGAGCATAAAATAAATTTTAATAAACACGAACAAAATTTTTGCCCCAGTTTATTCTTAGAAAATGAATTGACTAAAAGGTACGTCTTATAGGAATCTAGCAGGATGATTCGACTAAAAGGTACGTCTTATAGGAATCAAGATTCAAATTAGGACGTACGTAACCTAACAAAATGAAAACTGACTTGTTCAGATTAGGAAGTGCGTCTCCTAGAGGTTTAATGAAATAACTCGACTTGAAAGTGCGTCTTCTAGGAGTGAAGGTTCAAGTTAGGAAGTGTGTTACCTAACAAATGAAAAACTGACTTATTCAGACTAGGAAGTGCGTCTCCTAGGGGTTGAATGAAATGACTCAACTAGAATGTGTGTCTTCTAGGAGTGATGGTTCAAGTTAGGAAGTGCATCTACTAACAAATGAATCTTGAATTATCCGGACTAGGAAGCGCGTCTCCTAGGGGTTAAAATGATGAGTTTTTACCATTATTGATTACCTAATTTGTGTAACAATACTGTCTCTTGCATTTGCAGAAGTGAGAAATTACAGCTTTTAATAGTTAAGCTTTGAAATCTTTGATATGAAGGTAACACATGTTTTTGTTTCATATAAAGAAAAACTTTTTAATTTAATTTAAAAATATGGTGGTTGATTTGTGGCATTTGGATATTGAGATGATCTCTTGTGCTTGTCATGTCCAGGCTCCATTGCAAATCATTGATAGGTATTGTTGACTTGTTGTAGTATTGACCCCAAATTCGGACTACTAAAATATTTTGACTCAAATCATATTTCTCTTGCATGATGCCTCGAAATTTAGCTTTAAATACACCTTTTATACCTCTATGAGTCCAAAAATTGTCGGGTGACAATCATTTTTGAATATCTTACTTTATTTTGAAGCATGTCAACTTGGTGCATCAGCCCTTTTACATGCTTTGTGCAATTGAAGGAGTTGGTGGCAAGTTTTGAAGTTCTTTCTCACTTGTTTTGACATAAATTTGACTCAAAAATACGTGAAAGATGACGATATTGATTTTTTTATTCGACAACAAAGACACAAAATCAAAAAAATAATAATAATAAAAAGAAAAGAAAAAGGACAATAGACATCTCTTTTCAAAAGCATCAAAAATGAAAACTTCTCTGGGTATGGCTGGTGATTTCAGTGATTATGACATGCATTTTGAATTACACAATCAGATTTACCCGTATAATAATTTTCAACTTCTACCCACTTATTGAATTTAAAATGGAGCCATTCTTGAACATGCTCCCTCCAGATCACAATCATACTTCGACTAGTGACACCTCGATGGGTTTTTGCCAATGAGCCGATCTCATTTTCATCATTTTTTTTTGTTCACCATCGCCTTATGGTGCCCAAACGGGACTCTCTCATTTTCATTTTTTTTCACTATTTTTTTTTTGAAAATAATATCTAGCATACGAAACATCATGCACCCTTAACATATTTAGCCTTGGCATTGTCAAAGATTGATCTGAAGATCTTTCTTTAGTTGTAACTTGGCTTTTGGAAAAGGTTAGAAAGAAAGGCAGGTATGTGGATCAAAAATTGACATAATATTGGGTGAAACATACAACTTTTGGAATTGACTTTTTTAAGGAAATAAACTTTAACCCAGATTCATTTCATTCTGGATAATTCGAATTTTCTTTTGGTTAGACCGAACCCAAGAGTAGGGATGCCTACGTATCTTGTCATAGTAAGAATCAGTTCAAACGTAGTTCAGAACATTTCTTTTGCTTGAATTTGGATTTTTGATTGATTTTTTCTCTTTTTTTTTCGACTCCTTTTTTTTTACTCAATTTTTCTTGACGTTTTTTTTGAATTTTTCAAATTCTATCTTGATTTCAAAAGAGGGGTACGAAAGAAAATAACACTAAAGCTCAAAAGAGGTAACAATGGATGACACAACATTTGTGTAGTAGAATGAAATGCCTTCGTCATATCAATCCTTAAAAATACAAGTACATTACATGTAATCTAAGAGTAGAACATGAAGATCATACTCATCTTTTTCAACATTGATCATGACTAAGCTCATGCACTTGCGTTACTTCTTTTACGCTTGTGAAATATACATGTCCACTTATGTTGTACTTTTTCTCGATGAGTGACTCATGCCCTTTTGAAGCTAACTTCCTTTTGATTTTCCTTATAGTGGATACTATATATCATCCGATCAACCTCATTCAAAATTCTCGAATTGAATCTTCTCATCGATGATAAAGTTATTTCCTGATTCACAAAGTGATTGCCTCAATACATTCAAAAGAGGTTGTAACTATCTCCCCAAATAACTTAACACTTTACTTATTTTCTTATATGATTTTTTCTTTCAACTCTATCTTCTTGTCAAATGTTTCAGGATTAGATTGGATTTAAAGATCAGTCTGTGTATTCAACATGTCTATCATATCACTAGAATCACCATAGAAAGAGCTCTCTAAAGAAACGAAAGACAACAAAATAATATATAATAAAATTAAAATAAAAATAAAAAGGACACATTTGTGGGCCAAAATATAGAAGGATTTGGATGAAAATTATAATAAAATAAGATAAGAAATATCCCAAATTCCAACCCTAAAATAATTCGAGTAGTAGAAAGAAAACAAAAAGACTACAAAAATCCTTCCTCGTGGGGAGCAGATTGGCTTCTAAATTACCGAACTTAATATTTTAGCCATTTAATTGCACATCGGCCTTAATGGAGTCTCCACAATCATTGCTACATCATCTTTTTTTTCTTTTTGAACTCGATCATTTTAAATTTATCATCTCAAACTCTCTTCAAAGTAAGTCATCAGCAATTTATCTTTCCCCTTACTCCTCTTAATTGATTACAAAACTTTTTCATATAAGTCAAAGGATCACCATGACCCTCGTACATGCCCGACTTTGATGTTTTGGAGTTAGAGGCAAGTGAACATTTAAACATGTAAAATCCTTGTGAGAACTCTCTTTTTCTCTCTCAGTATTTGCATGTTTCTCATATTTTGCTTCAAATTTCTCACTTTTCGGATCATTTCTTATTATTCGTCATTTCTAACAATCTACACCAACTCATCTCAGACCCTATATCATTTTTTTGTGGGTCATCTTACTTGTTCTTTGAACATGGTGTTGTATTGGTGAGATGCCAACTTAGCCACAAACCAACCACCTTAACACTATTTTGATTTTGGAGAAAATTAATGTGTCAGAGTTCAAAATTTTTCTTTTTAAGACCACTGAATTCATGAAGGACTGCCTACGTGTCTCATTAAAATGAGAATCAGTGTGCGTAGTTCTTGAAATATATGTTGTACAAAATTCAGACTCAAGACCCCTAAAGGTTCAGGGCTATTAAAATTTGTATTTCTTCTAAAAACTTAGCCTCATGATCCCTAAAGATTCAGGGCTATTAAGATTTATATATATTTTTATTTTGTAAAACTTAGTCTCATGATCCCTAAAGATTCTGGGCTATTAAGATATATATATATATATAAAAATTGAACTTGAGAATAAGAAAAATAATTATGAAAGTAATTATATTTTCAAAACATTCCCCAATAAATCTATGAATAATTTTTCAAAAGATAGGGTCGTATTCTGGGAAGGACTTCCTACGTATCCCACTAAAGAGTGAGAATCAGACCCTTGTAGTTCTTGATGACCGTAAACCTATGTTACTAAAATTTTCCCTTCTTTAAAAAATAAAATTTTCTTTCTAAAAAAAATGATTCACTAAATGTGAGAATAATTTAATCTCTTGCATTTTAAAGTTGCCTAAAGCCGGTCAACAAACAAATAACCCTCCAAGCAAATGTCAAAGAGCATGTAGGATGCAGATGTTGATCTTTATAAAGTAGGTTACCTGTCCTAGACAGACCCGGCCGAGTCCCGCTAAGTCAAATGCATATGATGCAAATAAAGCGGCACCTAATAGGGATACCCAGATTCTGAGTTTTCAGTTCTTCTAAGTTTAAGCCTAATAGGGATATGTGTCTAAACTGGCTTACCCGAGCGGACACTTGAGCTGGGGAGGGACAACTTGATCGGTAGCAGTGCAACACCGCCTTCGTTGTCGATCCAAACCCCGCCTAACATGTGTGACTATATCCTTCACCAGTTATCTCAAAAAGAAAGTAGAATGCATGTGTTGCATTCCTTTTATTCTATTTCAGAGACTCAGAGGGGGTGCGCAAGAGAAATCAGTATATAATACAGTTCAATCAATATAAAAGCGGTAAATAAGCGAAAAGTAGCACATAAGGCCAATAAACACAATATCAAAAATAATTAAAGCAAGTAAAGTCAATATCAAAAGCTCGAATTCTTATTAGTCTCCAGCAGAGTCGCCAAAGATGTCACACCCCTTTTTTTCGCTCAAAAGGATCGAGTCGAAGGGTTTTTCCAATTAAAGTGACGGTTTTGAATAGGGATTATTTTATTTTACAGAGTCGCCACTTGAAATTGAGTTAAGGTGTTCCAAGTCACCTTTTTGAATCCCTAGTCAAAAGGAAATAACTCTTTATTATGGTCTGCGAAAACAGAAGGCCAGATAAGGAATTCTGTTGACCGAGAGGAAGGTGTGAGGCACCCCTCGAGTCCCATGGTTCTAGCACGGTCGCTTTTATTGACTTATCCTCACTTAAACTATTTCGATAATTATGTTGGGGCCTAGGTTTGCTCATTTTTTATATCTAAAATCTACCTATAACTCTTGCATTAAATCAATGAAAATTAATTTTAGAAAAATATTTGTCAAGGTGCATTATTGTATCCTTGAATTTTTAAATATTTCAAAAAGATGTGTACGCCACATTCTTAATTGAGACGAATATTTTGAACGTGCCTAAAATTTACTTAACGTTTAAACTTTGGTTTGTCACTTTTAAACTCATAACAATTTTATTTATTTAAAAGATTGCTTAATTTTAACAATAACCTTATGCGAAATTCGTTTAAGCAATTATTTAATTTAACAAATAATTTTATAAATTTTATTAATGACCATAAATAAAAATGATGAAATAAGAAGGAAATAATATATAAAATTACTTATATTATACTAATCTTATAATACTATACGTCTTGGAATCAAACAAAATCAAAATGAGATGACTTAACACCAATTGAAATTAAAGTAAATTTATAATATTTGGAATATTTAAAATTTCATTAATAAATGTGAAAATTTAAGACCTCTTAAATTAAATTTATAAAATGTTTATTAGGATGAACCAATAGAACAAAAAAAATATAAATAAATGAAAAATACACTAGAGATGCTAATACTAAAACATTTTTTGTCTTTTCAACCACCCTTTGTAATTCTCTAGATTTTTCTATTTGTGCGTGCAAAATATATATAGACGAGTATTATCAATTAGAATACTAACTTAAACAAATTCAATTGTGAACAAATAAAATGTGTGTATTTATGTGTTTTAAGTTGATCACGATAAGGCAAAAGTAGATACGTGAAACATACACATAATGATAATTAATTTTGAAATTCTTATATGTTTTACACGTTACGGAACTAAGAAAGCATTGAGTATGATTAAATGAATTTTTGAATATCACAAAATATTGACTACAGTATATGTTAATTATCTCTTAAATGTTGTGTATGCATATGCATGTTATTTTATTTTTTTAATCTTTTTGCATGCACGCATGATTCTCATATTATAGTCTATAACATAATTATACACTAATTGCATGTCCACTAACACAATTTTTACATATTAAAACACCAATAATTTTAAAAATTATCTCATTTAAAATTCAAAATCAATCTAATTAGCATTATTTCGAAAACAACTAATGAATTCAAATAAAGATAAAAAGCATAAATTACATAAAAATAATAAACTAAACATACTAAATAATATAAGAAACCATTATTATAACTTCATACATACTTTGATTCATCACAAGACTTATAAAAATAATAATTCACGAATTGAATAAGAACCTGTTTGATGATTTAAACGAATGTGAGAATAGAACTACCATCACCAGAAACTCGAACAAGACTCCAAACTCAAACTCTAAGTTTTTTCTCTTTTGATTTATTTTTTTTTACAAAATCTCGTTCTCTGCCTCTATTTGATTTTTTTTTTCAAGTTTTTCTAAGTGTTATGGTTTGTCTCCCTTCTTGTCTGTGTGTTTGCCTTCTCTTGTTGTTTTCTTTTTGATTTAAATTTCTATTTTTTTTGGTTTCTTTCCGTGTCCTCTCTTGTGTTTTCTCTGTGTGTAATATATAGGGGTGTGATGTGGGAGGTTGAGGGAGTTGGAGGAAAATTAGGGGTGGTTGAGGTAGGTTAGGATAGGATAGGATTTTTTTTAAAATTTAATTTTTTTTAAATAATAATAATAACAAATAAAATAATAAATAAATAAATAAAATAATAATAATAATAATAATAAAAATAATAATAATATAATAACTAATTAATTTTTAATTTTAAGAAAATACAATAAAAGTTTAAAACTACCAAATATATATATATATATATAAAATTAAGATAGTACTAAAACTACTAACTTGTTTATTTAAAAAGAAACATATTATTTTTTTAAAATTTTTGAATTTTTTTTAAATGTAATTAAATAAAATAATATCCTAAAATTAACTTCATTTAGTTATTTATTTTTTAACTAAAAATTTACTAAAAATAAAATAATAATAAAAATAATATCGAATCAAATATAAATATTTAATATAAAAATATATATATTATACTTGGGGATGGTCAAAAATCACGTGTCTACACCGATCAATTTTTAAAAATATTTTTGGTAAAGGTTAGGTTTAATAAATAAATTCTCCATCTTTACATACTCAAAAGAGATATTAAATTTAATTATTATGTTCATCTTTATTATTTTAATAAATATTCTGTTTAATGTAATGTTTGAATTCATTAAAGTGAGGTACACGCGCAAGGCACATACACCTGAACTTGTATATGCATAAACATGTACAAATAATGTTACTTTTTTACCGAGGGAAATTCTAATGACCCCCTTTGATACTGGCTAGCTTCCCCCTGATTGAGATGATATTTTGTAAATATATTTATGCTGAATATAATAATCATTTCTTTATTTTTTGGTCATTTGATATGGCTAAAAGAAAAATCTTATTATTTCTCCAATAATTTATGATCTTTAGTAGACCTTTCACTATGATTCCATACTTATTGTACAGTAGTCAATTAAATCAGTTGAATTGTTGTTTATATTCAAAGGAATAGAGTTTGATAAGGAGTTGTGTTGTGATCCTCCAACATGCAATTGTTTTGAGTATCTATATGTTTTCTATTGATATATATCAGTAGAGTGAATCCAAAAGCAACAAAAAGATACAACAGAAATCAGTGAATTTATGATAAATTTCCTTTTATAACTGTGGTTAGGGGTGGGTGTTTGATATTTTTAAAGTTCAGATTTAATAATTTGATAATTGATATTTGAGAATCATATTTATAAACATCGATTCGATAATTCGGTAATTAGTAAATTAAACTTTTTTTCGATATGGTATTTGGCAATATCATATTGAAGTTGGAGATATGTAAACCACGTTTAAATTCAAATAGTATATTTAACAAAAACCCTGTTTAGTATTCTTTTTTTTTTTTGCTTTTTACGAATATATTATCAAGGTCCACGAGATTCTTTGGGATGACTAATACTATTGTCTATTGAGTTGGTTAGACATATTGTAATATGTTTGGTAAATACCTAATATCAAATGGTCTTAATTTGTAGCAAACCGAATCCCGAATAACGAAATGTTAAATTTTTACTCCTAAATATCATATCAAATACCGAATTATCGGATATCAATTACCAAATTTTTCGATTTGAATTGGTAATTCGATTTTCGATATTTTATGCCGAGCTAACTGCGGTGTTCGAGTCAGTGTTAGCCCACCTTGACTAAATCCACATAATATCTGTCACTTTTCACTAGAATATATATTATATTGTCGTTTGGAGACGAGAGACAAATTCAAAATTTTGAAGTGAAAAAATATGAAATATAACTTCAAGCAATAGACGTTTCGTGATAATGAAATTAGATTTAATACACACATATGGATGTTATTTGAAAATTTTAACTATCTTATATGGTATTCTCATTTTAACTATTTTTACTTTGAGAATTTGTGTTCCTAATGGTATATATGTATACATGGAGTTGGAAGAAGTGGGTAAGTACACCTGTCCAGGGTAATGTACACCACTACACCTCCTCCATCCTTTTGGGTGTAGTTAGTGGCGGAGCCAGAATTTTCATTGAGAAGGTTTAGAAGTAAATATACGAACTAGTTGAATGGGTTCAACATCTACTATATATATAAAAAAGAGAAAAAATTTAACCATGTAAAATTAGTATAATTTTTCGACGTAGGGGTTCGAACGAACTCCCTGAATTCAATGTGGCTCTGCCACTGAGTGTAGTCGCCTCGTATTTAGAATTCACTGATTCGATTAATCAAGATTCAAAAAGTGGATCTTTTCATTAAAGGGGAGTACGCTCCATACTAGGGCTCGAGCTTTAAATCTGTAGTTAAGTATAGAAGAAATTCCCTCTATCTCACCACACACCTCCATCATGTTACTGGGTAATAATAGTAACAATGATAACTACACCTCAAGTTCGATTAATCAAGATTCAAGAAGCGGATCATTCCATTGAAGGGGGGTACGGTCCTTACTAGGGCTCGAGCTTTAGATCTCTAGTTAAGTATAAAAGAGATTTCGTCTATCCCACCCTACCCCTCTATCATGTTACTTGGTAATAGTAGCACCAACGATAGCTACACCTCAATCCCAAAGTTTGTATCAGCTAATAGTAGCACCAACGATAGCCACACCTCAATCCCAAAGTTTGTATCAACTAATAGTAGCACCAACGATAGCTACACCTCAATCCCAAAGTTTTTATCAATTAAGGCTGCCAGGTGGGTTGGGCTGGGCCAACCCTGAACCAGCCCGTTAAATTTAGCCGGGTTGTGGGCCGGGTTGGGGTAAGGTGGGTTGGGCCGGTCCCAGCTCAACAGTAATTTTTTTAAAAACAACCCTAACCCGACTCACTTAACCCAACCCGATCAAACCCACCTTCAAATCCGGTCAAACCTGGTCAAAAATGAAAAAAAAA
>NC_061119.1:211333511-211334250 GCF_002878395.1 Capsicum annuum
TACAATATATATACATTATAATATACATATATATATAGTTATATACTAATTTATAAAACATATACACATGTATACGTTAAATATATACGTCTATAGAAGATATATTCACACATATATGCTCTATTCAATATATATGTACTACTTTAAAGTTTAAATAAAATATACTACAATATATAAACACTACAATATATATATATATATATATATATATATATATATAACTAGTTTAAAAAACATATACACATGTATACGTTATAATATACATAAATATATATAGTTATAATATACATATATATATATATAGTTATATACTAATTTATAAAACATATACACATTTATACGTTAAATATATACGTCTATAGAAGATATATTCACACATATATGCTCTATTCAATATATATGTACTACTTTAAAGTTTAAATAAAATATACTACAATATATAAATATTACAATATATATATATATACTAGTTTAAAAAACATGTACACATGTATACGTTAAATATACACGTCTATAGAAGATATTTTCACACATATACGCTCTATTCAATATAAATGTACTACTTTAAGTAAACCATATACTACAATATATGTATATACTACAATATATATATAGTTATATACTACTAATTTATAAAACATATACACATGTATAGATTAAATATACACGTCTGTAGAAGATATATACTCAAATATACGCACCATTCAATATATATGTACTACTTTAAGTAAAACATATA
>NC_061119.1:211334350-211335011 GCF_002878395.1 Capsicum annuum
TACACATGTATACATTAAATATATATGTCTATAGAAGATATATACACATGTATACTACAATATATATAGTTATATACTAATTTATAAAACATATACACATGTATACATTAAATATACACATCTATAGGAGATATACACACAAATATACGCACCATTCAATATATATGTACTACTTTAAGTAAAACATATACTATAATACATGTATATACTACAATATATATATATAGTTATATACTAATTTATAAAACATATACACATGTATACATTAAATATACACGTCTATAGAAGATATATGCCCAAATATACGCACCATTCAATATATATGTACTACTTTAAGTAAAACATATACTACAATATATATATATATATAGTTATATACTAATTTATAAAATATATACACATGTATACGTTAAATATATACGTCTATAGAAGATATATACACATATTACGCACCATTCAATATATATGTACTACTTTACATAAAATATACTACAATATATATATATATATATATATATATATATATATATATAGTTATAGTTATAGTTATAGTTATAGTTATAGTTATATACTAATTTATAAAACATATACACATATATACGTTAAATATATACGTTTATAGAAGATATATACACATATATACGCAACATTCAATATATAT
>NC_061119.1:211335111-211335531 GCF_002878395.1 Capsicum annuum
ATATATATATATATATATATGTATGTATATGTGTATATATACTAGTTTATAAAATATATACTCATGTATACGTTAAATATACATGTCTATAGAAGATATATTCACATATATACACTCTATTCTATGTATATGTAATACTTTAAATTAAATATACTACAATATATAGTTATATACTACTTTATAAAACATATACACATGTATACGTTAAATATACACATCTATAGAAGATATATACACATGTATACGTACCATTCAATGTATATATACTACTACTAATAAAATATACTACAATATATATACATTACAATATATATAGATATAGTTATATACTAATTTATAAAACATATACACATGTATACGTTAGATATACACGTCTATAGAAGATATATTCACATATATACACTCTATTCTATGTATATG
>NC_061119.1:211335631-211366586 GCF_002878395.1 Capsicum annuum
AATATACTACAATATATATACATTACAATATATATAGATATAGTTATATACTAATTCATAAAACATATACACATATATACGTTAAATATACAGGTCTATAGAAGATATATTCACATATATACACTCTATTGTATGTATATGTAATACTTTAAATTAAATATACTACAATACATATACATTACAATATATATAGATATATTTATATACTAAGTTATATACTATTTTTAAAAAAACCCAAAAAAAAGAAGAAAAAATTGATTCCGGGCTGGGCCAGTTAACCGGCGGGCTTGAACCGGGCTTGATCCGGACTGGGTTAACCGGGCCCAAATTAAAAAATAACCAGCTCGGGACCCGGAACCCTAAAGCCCTAGGGCTTATCAAGCAGGGTTAAACAGGGCCGGGTCAGCCCGACCCACGTGACAGGCTTAGTATCAACTAATAAATCCACCCCTCTTTATTTTAACATGTTTAGAAACTATTTCCAAATACATCAATATCACTTATATGAATTTTTCTTTCATTATGTTCTATCTTTAGCTAAGTCTGTATAAATATACGGTGATAGTAGGGACTAATTAAAATGATTTAGCATCAATACTACTAAATGTAAATTTACATGGACCAATGGTCACACAATGCAAATAATTTTGAAGGCCTAATTGGTTGTCAAAATTAAGACGCACACATGCCCAGTTAGAAGTCTTTAAGAGTTGAAGGATGGGCTATGGGCTTTCTAAGCAAGGGTAACGCATTTAACCCAATCAACGGTAGTTCACTGGCCACATCTGAAGCCCGACTAATCTAGATTCGCATATTGCAAAGTTCATTCCTGAAGATGGCGCTTCCAGATGAGATTAGATTTATTGATGAGAAGGACAACTATAAGTATTCTTCGAATAATATAATAACGTTAAAATTACTTTTGAATAATATAATAACGTAAAAATTACCTATATAAGGACATGTTTACTGTTATTTACCTAAAATCTCAACTATTTTCTAAATTTCAGAAAATTCCACCTTTTAGCCTTTGATGATACATATAACTAACGTGAGATACATCCTACAGATACATTTAACAATTAAACTAATTTGCATAATTTAAGGGATGCAACTAGAGGTGTTCACGGGTTTGGTTAAAAACCAAACCGAATCATAAACCGATTAAAAAAAAAACGACGTTTGGTTTGATTTAGTTAGGTTTGGTTTTAAATTTCAAAAAACCGATGCTATTTGGTTTGGTTATGATTTTACTTTAAAAATATCGTGAAAATAACCAATATAAATATTTTATTAAATTTAATCTAAAACTAAATTTTAATCTATGTCTAGCCCAACCAATACTTTAGCCCAATTGCCCAAAGCCCCAAACCCCAAATCCAAGCCCAACTCTGCATATTATTACTAATAAGTTAACCCTAAGGTCACTTTTTCTACTTTAACTTTCACAATACGATCTACCATAGTCCCTGGTTCAAATGGTAGTTTTATGTCTCCTTGTTTATTCAATCGTTTCCCTATATGATTAGCTCACCTAGCTAGTCTTTAAAGTAAACAGATAACTCAAATTTTCCCAACTCTGTCTCTTCTTGCAGTACACTGCAACAGAATACAAAGTTCTGTTTTGCAATGTACATGTATGTGTTTGTATGTTGTTGGATAATCTTAGTGCCTATAATACAAAGTTGGTGCTTTTCATCTCAATGTTGGTTTTGTTTAATGTGTTTGTTCTGATTTTTAAGAGTTTATAGTGTCATTTGTCCACCACTGTACAAATATTTCATGAGAAATTGTTCAATGTGATAATCTTTTCTGTGGGTTAAAAAAGAAGTTTATTCTAGAGATGGTAAGAGATGGCTGGAGTAGGCTAGTCAATAAACAAAAAAAAAAAAAAAAAATCGAACCAAACCGACGATTATTTTCTTTTTGTGGTTTGATTTGGTTTTAGAATTTCAAAACCCGACTAAATTGGTTTTGGTTATGGTTTTAACCACTGACCGATCCAAACTGACCCATGAACACCCCTAGATGTAACGGCTACACTAGCATTAATTTATAAATTAACCTAACTAATAATGGTAAAAACTCAATAAAATTTCACGAATAAAGGTAGTTTGTTTGTTATTCCACATTTTAAAACAAAATCTCTTCCATAATCAGTTTTCAGGTAGAAACTATTCATACAGCTTTTTTTTTGTTTTCTTGATTTTTTTTGATGTAATTGCAATGAATATTTCAGTGTCATTACGTCATTCCGGCGTTTGAATTAACGATATAAAGTATGAGGGTTATAAGAGTGATGGAACCGTCGTTAGTGAACATGTAGCGTATGATAAATTGATTTCAGTTCATTGTTGTAGAATTGAAAATTGACGAAAACAGAAAAAAAAAAAATTAAGGCTCGTTACATAGTTGATGGTAATGCCGCACCGTTATTGATTCGTAATGAGATGGATGTGAAACTTTATACTGAAATTAAGAAAAGTGAGGCTGGTTTTGGGATGTATCCACTTATCATCACTACAATAGATAAAGCTGATAGTGAGATGTTGTTTGATGGGAAAGCTGGTGCAGTAATGTGTTTGAATAATTCGAGTGAAGATGTTGCAAAATTAATTAGTTATAATTCTAATTGTTCTGCTCCGTTGACGTTGTTTTATATTAAGGGGAACAAGATCATTATAGAATGTAAAAATAGTGAAGTTAAGGTTGACAAATCTACAAGGACAAGTATACTCTTATTTTAGTTATGGCATGGTATGTCATCGAGCATTCTTTCAATTTCTATGCTAAAGATCTGACAAAATAAGGTTTGTATCCCGTTTAACATTTTAAAAGTACTTATTTGTCTCTTACTTATTCAATTATCATTTAACGTAAAATTGCTTGTTGTTTTACATAATTCTGTTTTTGTTATTTTTAGTAGGCCAAGATCTAGATACATTTTTTCTTATATTGTATCTCTGATTCGAGTTGTGTATATATATGTATCTCTTGATGTTTTTGTTTTAGTGATATAAGCATACCAAATATACATATTAGTAGTGTTAAAGATACATATTGTGCACGATAGTACATATATGTATCTCTCGTTAATTTTTTCTGTACGACACAATACATCTTAATTTTTTAACATATTACCATTGAAGATACATATAACTAACGTGAGATACATCCTATAGATACATTTAATATTTAAATTGCATAATGTAAGGGTTGTAACGGTTAAAGTTTCTTTAATTTAGCAATTAACCTAACTAATAATGGTAAAAATTGAATAAAATTTCACGAAAATAGGTAATTTATTTGTTATTTCACATTTTTAAATAAAATTTCTTTCATATTTCGTTTCCAGTTATAAATGATTCCTACAACTTTTTTATTATTTTTTCTTGATTTTGTTTGAAGTAATTGCAATGAATATTTCAGTATTGTTACGTCATTCCAATGTTTGGATTAACGACATAACGTACGAGGGTTAAATAATTGAATTCAAAAAAAATAATGCGAGATACATATAACATACCCCTCATACCGTATAAAACTTAAACAGATAACAATAGATACAAGATATAGAAAAAAGTATTATGTATGTGTAAATATGTATCTCTGTCTGAAATTACCCAAATCTGAAATAACAAGAGATACATAAATCCACAATAACACAAAATCAGATATACAAAAAGCTTAAACTGTATTTGTTGTTTTACA
The DNA here is from genome assembly GCF_002878395.1 of Capsicum annuum. Lineage (NCBI taxonomy): Eukaryota > Viridiplantae > Streptophyta > Magnoliopsida > Solanales > Solanaceae > Capsicum > Capsicum annuum. The sequence continues at coordinate 211,339,343 of NC_061119.1, forward strand.
GAATATGTATCTTTGGTATAAATATTTGAATCAAAATAAAAAATAATGTGAGATACATACCAAAAAAACTCGTATACCATATATATCTTTAAATTTACTAGCATGTATCTTTGATATGCCTATTTCACTAAAATTTAAAAAATAAGAGATACATATAACAACAAAAACAGAGAACAAGAAATACAAGAAATTGCTCTAAAGATCTCCATAGATCTTGAATTTTTGTTTTGAGATAATGATGCACAATTTTTCTCCTCAGTAACTTGATGATTAGAGAGTATTTTCAAGGTGAGTGTAGCTAAATTTTTTTTTCCCCGAAAAGATGAATGACTTTAAATCTATTGGTCACCATATTATCTTCTGTTGGGGGTTCCAATTGATTTTTTACTTCGCGCAATAAAATATTATTGGAGAAATCTATTTTAATTTCAGAATTTTTTTTTGTTGAGTAGAAGCTTGTCTTTGAAGCTATCTTTTGACGCACGTGAGATATTCATTTCTATATCGTTTTCGTCGCTATTTGATAGTTTGGAAGGAATGGATTGAGAATTTTGGTTTGAATTCATGGAATCCAGTGGTATGAAAGAGATTTTGATTGGAGTATTCTATAGAGAATGTAGATACATAATTTTATCCCTCTAAAATTATTTTTTTACCATTTTACCCCATCTTACCACGCCATCATGTGATAATTTTCACATAATAACAAATCTAACAAAGTCTCAATCATTTTTGACATCTCACCTTAATTTTTTTTTCCTCATTCTAACCACCCTACCCCACCTCCTACCTACACCACTATCCTATACCCCCTAAGTCACGTTTTCTTTTGGGGGACAAAAAAAAAATTCACCACTCACAGTGAACAAGCACACAACACACTATATACATATTCACTCACATACTAGAAACAGGGAATACACGCACACAACCATAATTCTCCATTTTCCCTTCTTTCATACATACAATTCTCACTCACTGGAATTGGCATATACTCACACAGATATTCACAAAGACCTCACTATATCCATAATTATGGATACACAGTGAAGATACGAAGAGTGATGAACATGAGGGGGAGGAAAATTAATTGAAAAAAAACACTGAGGCAGTGGAAAAACGATAGAACAGTGAGGGGTCGAGTTCATTTTCTGACGAAAATCACCGAAATCATTGATTTTTATCGATCAAAAACACCAGCGAACAAACCCATTTGTCGGAAATCGATACCAGCCGGCCAAACCACCACAAAACACATCGGAAATAACCCCAAAAACAGCAACCAAACGGTCTGGAATTCACCCATCGTAACACGCCGATGAACCAACTTCGGCAGCTTCACTAAAACCCGATTCGGCCGACCTTCCATTCCAATTTTCGGTGAAATCTGCCGGAAAATGGCTCATCGCTGTGGAAAAATAAGAACAAGTCCGTTTCTTGTCAGTTCTAATCGAAAACAACAACGACCAGTCAAACCCAGCACCCACCAAAACGCTTAGAAAAACAACTGGGTCCGAGACAAAACGGATATTGAGGTCGAAGCCGTCGGTTTGAGATTCGATGTTGAGGTTCGGTTCTGAATTTTGGTCATGGTTTAGTCGAAAAAAGCAATTTTAATTAAAAAAGAGCTATTAAGGTCCATTCTTCATCTCAGTCTCGATTAATTTCTAATTGTTTGATATTTTGGGTGTTAAATTCATAACGTGTGGATTTTGTTTTACTGATTTTGATATATTTGGATCACCGTGAATGATTGTTGATATCGATTGGCTGATTCTTTATCGAAATTGATTAATCATGTGGTTGAAAATGAATTTGGGGATGAGAATTAAAAATTTGATAAAATTGGTGAATTTTGATTAGTTTGATTATTGTTTATTTGACCTGAAATGAACGTTAATCGGACTCAATAGTATCATGTTTTAGGTCAAAACTGAAAAGGCAAATGATAGGGGTAGGCAAACTTAGGGATTGTTGAAATTGTGAATGTTTGAAATGTTTGTTGAATGATGTTGGTTAATTGTACTCATTTAGTCGGGGAATGCCCCAAGGTCGTTTGTATTTATTCACCGAGGAATGCTCCTACGTATCATGTTGGTGGAAGATGATCGTGATCAAGGTCCGAGGCGTCAGGTGGAGCTTAGTCTAGGACTAATTTAGAATAGAATTTACATTTTCGTATTTTTTAATTTTTGGGACTGTATAATTCGGACTGGACATTATCTTTGTTTTGAATTTTGTTTGATTTGTTTGTTTGCTTGTTCTATGTGTTTTGTTGGTTAATACATTTCATAGTGTCTACTAGCTAATATATTTCACGAAGCGACCGTGGTCGAACCACGAGATCGAGGGGTGTCTAACACCTTACCCTCGGTCAACAGAATTTCTTAACCGGAATCTCTGTTCGTGGATCAGTTTACAAGAGTCAAAAATCATTTTAAAAAGGAATTTTCAAAGGTGACTTGGCACACCAGATTTATGTCAAGTTGCGACTCTGAGTTTTGATTGTTAAATCCTTTTCGGAACAACTTATTTTTTTTTTGTAACTTAATAATAAAAACCCTTTCGAACTTAATTTTTGGTTAGAAAAAGGAGTGTGACAAGGCAAATGATTTTTCTTTCTAGAAAGATGAATGTCAGGTGAAATTGATAATAAGATATTGAATATGATTTTAGGAGAAAATATTACCTTTAATTTAAAAGTTTGAATCAGAGCAAAAAAGGGGTTGAAACAGCAGCATAAAAGAAGACGTTGAAAGAGGAGGAAATCGTTGCTTTATTTAGTAAAGTTTGTAATTTAAGTTGTTATTTTAAAAAAATTTTCCTATAACTTATGCGCATCTACAGCTAGGGGTGTGCATCGGTCGGGTCGGTTCGATTTTACATATTATCGGTTCGATTTATCGGGTTTTGTTTTTTAAATATGCTAAACCAATAACCAAATCAATAAGATATTTTTTATCGGTTTATCGATTTTTAGTTCTTAACGATTCGATTTTCGGTTTAACCGATAAGAAAATCTCATAAAATAGAAATAGTAGTAACTAACATAAAAAAAAATCCAATCTTAGTTGCAAACAAAAATTCTACATAATTTATTTTAATTTACAAGAATTTTCAAGTTTGAATTAAATGTTGTTAAGAGAAATTAAGAGTTTTTATAATTGAAATAATAGGTTTGTTAATTTGTAGAGATTAAAGAGAAATTAAGAAAAATATATGAGTTTATATATTCTTATTGGGTTATCGGTTTACCCAATAACCCAATAAGGAAAAATCAAACCGAACCAATAACCCAATAATTTTTTTCATAAAATCATTAAAAAATCGTTAACCCAATAACATGATAACAATAAACTAATAACATTTTTATTGGTTTGATTTATCGATCGGTTCGGTTTTTGCACAGCATATATTTACTCAATAAAATCACTAACTAGATCTTCAAAACATTCTTTCAAATTCTACAAGAAGAAGACAGGAATATAGCTAAGAAATAGGGATGATAATAGAAGAATGAAAGGCTCAACTGATTCCACAATTGAACCAAGGGATAAGAGAACTCAATTGAATACACGAAACCTAATTGAATCCAAAAAAGGAGTAACTCAATAATCGATTAAGCGAAGAAGAAGTAACACGAGCAATTTCGAAAATCCACCCTAGTCACTCAATAAGTTTAACTATGAACTACTTGATTAAGCTACAGTACTCCTAAAATCCACCCTTAACTACACTCTAGAAGAGTATTGTTAATTCTCAAATCATCAAAAGCTTCTAAATGCACTAAGGCAAGTATGTTTATGATCGCCCAAGTGCTTTAGTTGCTTCGTCAAAGTGCCCTTCCATTGCCTAATAGTGCCGTCCATAGCCCAAGCCGCCTTGCATCGCCGGGCACTGATGGCATTGCCGAATGAGTTGGAGAGTCGCTGCCAATCTAGGCAGAATAGAATGATGCTCTCCATGTTTTCTTCACTCGGTTTGACCCTTCTCATCGTGTAGGCTTTCATTTTAGGTAATTGAAGCCCTCCAAGTCCTCCTATGCATGAGTATGCATGAACAAGTCCTGTGTAGCCCAGGGTATAGGTGTAGCTCGATTTGAGCTAGCCGTGCTCGTCCAGGGTATAGGTGTAGCTCGATTTGAGCTATCCATGCTCGTCCAGGGTATTGGTGTAGCTCGATTTGTGCTATCCGTGCTCCTATCAAGAATAGTAACCATGATTTATAGGCGTAGCTCGATTTGAGCTAATCTATGCTCGTATTAAAAATGTTATAGATATAGCTCGACTTGAGCTATCCGTGCTCATTTCAAGAATGGCGACCGTCAGTTATAGGTGTAGCTCGATTTGAGCTATCCGTGCTCGCATCAAGAATGGTGACCGTGAGTAGTCCAAACGAGATGCATCGTAAATCGAGAAAACAATGGTAATATGGCTGCAGCACACCCAACATATACAACATAATGTTCGAGGCTCTCGAATGAGCAGCAGGGGTCAGTCTTAAGTAACGCAGCTCACGCAAGAATCTGCAGAGTGAACTTACCGATGGATATGGTGCCTTTCGGTTGAAACACAATATTGATAACCGAGGAGGTATATTCGCAGAGAAGGGAAATGAACAGCTTATAAAAACAAATTGAACATTCCTTTCATGCTGCTGTAGCCAAAGCTGAATAATGAAACACAACATCTTAATTGCAGTATTGAGCTTATTCATAAGACTAGTAGCAGAAGTAGCAAATTGCTTTCCAACATGTACACGAACTTATATTATACTAATATGCGAACAAAATCCTCCATTTCCTTTCCTCCGAATCTTGTATCCAAGAATCGATTGCCCAGCTTCATCAGCACGACAAATTTTGGACCAAGATGTTCCTTGCACCACCTCCAGACCACGATGTTCCTTGCACCACCTCCACCTGAAAGTGATCAACCCGAATAAAAAGGAATACAACAAGAGAAATGAATTACAACGGTAGAAGAATATGCTCTTCGTAGTACCTACAGCGATAATATTCGAGAAGAATAGCAGGCAAACACATGTTTGCGGCCAGAATTAATTTTCTGGTGTTGGTTGTCGACGCAGGCGCCTCCGAGGACCCGACCCTCCATCAGAGTCATCATTTTCATCCTCTCTAGTATCAATTTCCCCTTCATAGGTCTCGCCCCAAAGTCTTCTCGAAGGTCGTCGCCTACCAGTTGCCTGAGCTCGGGTTCTTGCAGAACCTGACCAGCTACTGCTACGAGAATTACTCCTAGGTTGGAGAATCCGAACAAAGAGAAAAACAGTCAGCAAACCACCCTCATCAAGGGTTAAACTGGTGGTTTCACTACCCTCCTCTGAAACAACAGATGACTGCAATGTACTGAGCAAATCTCCTAAATCTCTCTGCCGTTCCAGCCGCCTCCAACTGCGCTGCCGCTCTGGATCAGCTTCTGTAGGGCGTACAAGAGGATGTTCCTGCCTAGCATGCTTACGCAGATCTGAATATGTGCCACTGAACTCGCATGTCTCGCTAGAGCAGCTTCTTAATTTCGCATTCATGTGACGACGGGCAGAGTCTACAACAATCCAATCATTTATCTGGCCACGACAGAGAGGGCATAGCATCTTCTTTATTTCATGGTTCTCGCAAGCCAAGGCACCTAGGGATATAGAACCGCTTTCAGTTCTTTCCCCTGGCAGTTCAGACAGAGCTTCGGATATTGTCACGGTAGATTGCGCAATAGAAGCTGAAGTTGGGATCTCCACTTGTTGTGTTGTTGATGCTGAAGCTGCTTCAAATGACTTTTTGAATTGATCGAAACAATTTGAATGCCTATAACTTGTGTCACACATAAAAGGACGACAGCCATTCTCATGAGAGGCACACAAAAGGAGAACAGCATTATGGGGATGTTCCATACACACAGGGCATCGGGCATCTTCCCAGTCCTTCACATTTTCCTCGTTTTCCAAAGGGTTTTTGGACAACGATTGCCTTGAGTGACTCGAGCTACAAGAGTAAGGAGAAGCTCTGCTCCTATCAAAAGAAACAGATCTATCTCTTCTCTCCTTAGGCATGTTTAGTTTCTATAAACCAACTGTCAAATGACAAAAAAATGATGTAAGCAGCGCTGAAAATAAGAATTCATGTAGAAGCCTCCCCGAAAGACCAATATATGAATTAACATGTATATGAAAAGCTATAAGAGTTGAAATAAATAAATTAAAAAAAAGTGCAACATTACGTACCCCAGACAAATGGCTAAAATGGTCATTCAGACCTCAGTAACATTTTTAGGCTAACATCATCTGATCAGTTTTACATACACCTCACGAATAAATCAGGAATTAAAGATACATCACAGCCAGCTCTTTTCTAAAACTGAGAATCAGTTCAGATATAGAAGGTTGAACAGCTAAAGTATTACAAATACAGAGACTAAGCCAGACCCGAAACTTCTCATAAAAAGCTAAAACAGTATAATCACCAACTTCTAAAAAACGATGAAAAAGATTTAACAATCAACAATCAGCTAAGCATGAAATCTGCCATGTATTAGGTCCTTATTTGGATCCATTTCACCCCAATACAGGTAAACAGTTTTTCATACGCTTTTATAAGAGCAATCTGATTTTGCAATGCTGAGATACAATCTCCAGCCACACAAGGAAAAAAAATTCAGAGAACTAGGAAGCACCAGATCTAATGTAAGTACAACAACAGCTAAACCTAAGACACAACTAATAGGTATTGCCTATCATTTTCCTACAGCATATGTTCCATTCTTAATTAAGTCTTCATTCAGTGATCATGTGTTTCCGATCTGTATGTTTAGGTCTACCGCGTCACTTTTCAGAACATCCCCAATCATCTCATTGTCACACATATGAACCAAATCACATTTTGTCTATATAGGGTATGACCAAACCATTCTGCGATCCTCCCTCGTTTATCCTCTATATGTGCTACTTGCATCTTCTATCTGACGTGATCAATCCTAATCCTGTTTAATCCTGTTTATGAAGGAACTGAACCTTGTAGACTGCAGTTCCCAAAATGAATACACTGACACCGCAGACTGCACATCATTAGTATTCGACACTACATGAATATCTCGATATCATCATTGTGTACATTGCCACGGAAATCAAAAATCAAACTCTTAAGTTTGGAAAACATGGAAAACAAAAAGAACAAGAGAAGCCAGCACTGTCAAGATCAAAAGGCTTGATTAGCCAAATAAATTCGTTTCCTTCTGAATATATCCAAGTCCAATAAACAACCAAGTTGAACCTATAATCTAAATAAACCGATTGAATCTTCAACTACAATACCCACAGAAGAGATATTATACACCCAATATATATTCACTTCAAGTAATGAATAGGACTAAATAGGGTGAGCACTCACCTATTATGACAAAATTTTCAGATCATATTAGCTTAGGATGCACAAAAAATAGATCGTAACATCTGCAAGCATCTTCAGTAGATACTAAGTCCCCACATCCATGCAACCAAAACAGAACTTCGGTTTTCCACTCAACTTTGGGGCATAATAAGCACTGATATGTTTTTACAAGCATCAGCCCAAACCAAAGGGAGCACCATCCTCACATGTGACACACCATAAGCAAAATCCGAAGCTCCACAACATATTGAGGCTGCAAAACCCAACTGAAAATTCTAAATCATCCATCTTTTCATACTGATACAGATCCATTTGAGAAAATTTTGACGGAGATTATTGATTTGCACTCGACAAGTTTATTTCTTCTTCGTCAAAACATCCAATTAAAGAATTCAAAACTTGTTATGTTACTTCTGTCAAAATACAACCTGAAGTTGCCAAGTTACTATTCTAAAACCAATCTCCTGTACCAACTCACCAATCCACCAACAGGTTCACAGATATAAAGTAAACGCAAATCAAACCAACAAGATTTATCCACCAGGAAACCACCACATACCAACAGACATTCGCAGATCAGAACCAAGGGACAGTCTAGCGCACTACGCTCCCACTATGTGCGGAGTCGGGGAAGGGCCGGACCAAAGGGGTCTATTGTATGCAACCTTACCCTGCATTTCAGCAAGAGGCTGTTTCCACGGCTCAAATCCATGACCCCCTGGTCACATGGCAGTAACTTTCCTAGTTACTCTAAGGCTCCCCTTCATTCATAGATCAGAACCAATCATTAAAAATGTGATTCTTATCTTTAAGAATTTCAATTATATCATGTGTCCCTTCATCAACTTAATACCCAGAGACTATAAGCAAATATCAGATGAAAAGAAACACAATCAACAATCTATTAGCACTCCACTTCCTAACTCCAACAATCTCTGGATTTCTCAAAAATATTTCAGCTTGAAACATTAGCTTAAGCACTTCGTCCAAAAAAAAGGGTCCCTACTTCGGCCTCAAACATAAACTCATACAATCTCCAATTGAATATAAGCCCTAATTTGACTTCAGACACCAAACCCAGTTCCAATTTTATGAATAAACTCAAACACTCATCTGACTTGAAAGCCAAATTTTGACTTCTAATGCAAAAGAATACAATTAACATAATAAATTGTCAAAAAAAAAAAAACCTCAAACCTAAAATGAAGCACTTCTCCAGTTCTCCTATTAAAAAAGCCTAACTTAATACTTCTAATACAGATTACAAATACAATTAACTGAACAAATCCTAAAAACAACCAAACCTCCCATCAGTTCTCCGATTGAAAAAAGCCTATTTTAATGTTAAAGATAAAACCCAGATCAAAATTTGCGATAAAACACTAGAACACCAGAAAACAACATCTAAAATTAAGAACTTCTCCGGTTACCAATTAAAAAGGCCTCATTTTGATGTAAAACATAAAACCCAGATCAAATTTTGTGAAAAACACTACGATGACCAAAACACACATCAAAGATTGCAGTTCAAACAACAAATATACAATCGGGAAGCACTTTAACACTATACATAAACTGAACTAATACAAACGAAAATCCAATTAACTGACTAAATCCTAAAAACAACCAAACCTCACATCTTAAATCAAGAATTTCTCCATTTCTCCGATTGAAAAATGCTTAACTTTGACATCAAACACAAGACCCAAATCAACTTTTTCTTAAAAAAAAAAAAAAAACAATACACCAACATAACCTCACATCAAATATAGCATTTCAAAAAACGAATATACAATCAAGCAGCAGTTTAAGGCTATTAAACTGAATAGACAACCAAACCTCGCATCTAAAAAGGCTTAATTTTGACTTCTTATACAAAAAACAAAAAAAAACAAATCCAATTAACTGAACAAATCCTAAAAATGACAGAAACCCACATCTAAAATCAAGCACTTCACCCGTTCACCAACTAAAAAAGGCCTAATTTTACGAAAGAACACTAAACAAACCGATACCCACATCAACAATCGCAGTTCAAACAACAAAGACACAATCAGAAAGCATAAAGCAGTTTAAGGCTATATAAACTGACGATAATCTTCCATAAAACTATAATTTTGATTTCTAATATAGAACACAAATCCCATTAACCTTAAAGGCCTTATTTTTCCGTCAAACACAAAACCCAAACCAAATTTCGCAAACAAACACTTAAACAACCAAAACCCACATCAAAGATCATGTTTTAAACGATGAGACAATCAAAGCAGCTTAAGGCGTAAAATAAACAAAATGGACAGATCAAACAAGACATCATTTTGATAACACAACTAGGCTAATCTTTCATAAATGACTTACCAGAAGCTAACAGAAACCCACACATAAATCCAATTAACTGAATAAATCCTAATTTCTTCGAGTTCCCCAATTAAAAAAAAAAAGCCTAATTTTGACCTCAAACAAAAACCCAAATCAAATTTTTGCAGAAAAATCACTAAACCGACAATAACCCACATAAAAAATAGCAGTTCAAACAACAAAGATACAATAAAAAAGCAGTTTACCTGCTATACATGAACTGAATAAATCCTTAAAACAACAAGACCTAACATCAAAAAGCAAACACTTCTCCAGCTTACCGACTTTAAAAATGCCTAATTTTCACTTCAACCACAAAACCCAAATCAATTTTTGAAAAAAAAAAAAAAAAACTAAACCGACCAAAACCCACCTCAAGGATTACAATTCAAACAACAAAGACACAATCAAAAAGCAGTTCGACACGATACATAAACACAAAATCCAAATCAAATTTCGCAAAAAAAAACTAAACCTACCAAAACCCACATCTAAAAACAAGAACTTCTCCCTTTCTAACTCTTATTTAAGCCTGATTTTGACCTCAAAACCCAAACAAATTTTTTATCAGAAAAAACACAAACATACAGATCAAAAAACAAAAACCAACTCAAAAGGTAATAAGGGTGTTTCAATTAACTGAACAAATCCTAAAAATAAACAAACCCCACCTCAAATATCACAGTTTAAACAACAAAAAGCAGTTTAAACGGTATAAATGAACAGATCAAATACAACAACTGGAGGTACAATTAAGTAATTCGATAAACAGGACCTTACAGAAACCGATCTGAACAACTGCTATCAAATTCAGTCGTTTTTGGGAGAAACCCTAGTGAGTTTTTTGAAAAGGCTGCAGCTGAGCTTTGCGAAGCAGCTGGCTTCTTGACTCCTGGATGAGAAGGAAAAGACTGGAAATTTATAGGGGTAAAAGGAGTATTTATAGTAAAATGTAGGGGCTTGATGAGGTGGATGATGACGTGGCAAAGTAATGTTCGTTCAAATGAACGTTTTATGGCATAATACTTATGGCAAAAATAATAATTTTTCGGAATTAGAATTGTGTTGTATTTGGCTACAAATTTTTATTTTTTCAAAAATGATTTATTTTAAACTAAAATAATTTTATAGTCAAACACGACTATTTTTACTTTCTTCATAAAATAAAATAATTTAAAAAAAGAAAAATAAAAGAATTCTCACGATCAAACGATTACTTAAATTTTCAAGGGACGGTGTGGTATACCGAAAAAACTATGACGGTGTGGTATACCGAAAAAACTATCCTGAATTATAGTTTCGAGATTATAATTTTTTGACCAATAGATAGATTTCTGAAACATTTCATCCTAATTGAAAGGCAGGTTAAAATAACCATAAGTTGGATGTGATAAAGTGAGGTATTAAGTTTAAGATAAAGATTCATACTATATTTTGGTAGATTGCATAAATTTGTTCCAAGATAAGTTTCTTTTGTTTACATAACATGGTATAGATTTGGGAAAAGGCTTAAATATGCTATTGAATTATCAGAAATGGCTCATTTATGTCATTTGTTAAAAGTTAGGCTCATTTATGCCATCGCCGTTACAAAACTGACTCATCTATGCCATTACTTTTTAACAACCGATTTTTAAAAACAGCCTTGTCACGTGACAGTTTATTAGAGGGTCACGTCATTTTTATTTTAGTTTTTATTATCATTTTTTAAAAAAATAATTTTCTTTTTTTGATCCATTAAAAAGAATCCACCCAATTTTTTGATCCATTAAAAATTAATTTGATCTATACTTTTAAAATTTGATTAATTTTTCATGGTCAAACAAATATTTAAAGAATTTCTTTTTTTTTTAAATCTACTATTAAAATTTATAACCAAACGCTATTCTAATTAAGCATATAGTATGTTTTAGCATACATGAAATTTTGTCAGCTGAATATAAGTAACTTTTATTTTTTTATTAAGCATAGAATGACATCATCAGCATCAGGAGCGGCTCAAGAAAATTTATGGCTTAAGGCAAAAATCAAACGGAGGCTTTGCGTTTTATTTTTTATATAATTTTTTTTTCTGTAAGTAGTATTTAATATATTTCTTAAAATTTGTAATTTATTATTACTAAAAAAAATAGGCCCCTCAAATTTTGGGGTCTTAGGCGGCCGCCTTTTCTTCTAAAGGGTTGAGCCGCCCCTAATCAGTATTCAACATTTGTATGTAACACTTTATGCATCATCATTTATCATTGCAAAAACAGGAAGGCGACAATATACCGACATATATAGTATACGTAGAGTTGGCAAAATGAGAAGCTAACTATTGATAATATAATAATAATATTTGATGTTTATATATCTCTTCAGTTTCAACTGAAAAATGACAAAAAGTTTAGTTAACGTGAATCTTTTTTTAAACAAAGTAATAATAAAGTGATAAAAACGTGGAGTGTATACTCTCTCCATTCCCTTTTAGTTACTCGTTCGTCAATTAAAATAACTATTTTATTATAATATATTTATTAAATGATGTTTACTATTGTATTTGAAATTAATTTGAAGAAAAAAATAATTAATATTAAAGGTAAAATATGAAAACAATCTTAATATATCAAAAATGACAAAAAAACGAATCGAACAAGAATGTTTTAAGAATATATTCATGAAAAATTAATCAAATTTTAAAAGTATAGATCAAACTAATTTTCAATGGATCAAAAAGTTGTGTAGATTCTTTTTAATGGATCAAAAAAAAAAAAATTAAAAATGACGTGATCCTCTAATAAGTTGCCACGTTGTAAGGCTGTTTTTAAAAACCATCTATTAAAAAGTAATGGCATGGATGGGTCGATTTTGTAACAGCGATGGCATGAATAAGCCCAACTTTTAACGGATGGCATAAATGAGTCATTTCTGATAGTTCAGTGGCATATTTGAGCCTTTTCCCTGTAGATTTTATCTCACGCTTAATCATGAGATATTTCATGTTATTTCGCGCATTAATGGTCCCATTAGAATTAATTTCTCGAAAATATCATTTGAATAGATTGTGTGACTTTGTACTCAAATTCGTTCGATTTTACTTGTCACTTATTTTTAAATTAGATTTCTATTTTTGCTTGTCATTTTTACCATATTAAAAAAGATAATTTTATTTTTCTATTTATCCCTAGCATTAATTATATTTTATCCAATTTTATTTCAAAACATAATAAAAAATATCATTTAATAGAGATAGTGTGATAAATTAATTATGTCAGTAATTATTTTTTCTTAATAATGTGTTAAGCCAAAATTAGAAAAGTAAAAGCAGACGAAAGAGTAGATGAAATAACAATAGTTGAGTGATTTTGTAGGTAAAAAGTCAATAGTTGAGTGACTTTTCTATTTTATAATAAAATAAAGTTGAGTAAGTTTCAAGATAAAATTGTTAATTCAATGATCGTGTTAATTAATAACTAACTCAAATTTTAATGTCATTTAATTGTTTTGTTTTTGCTTTCTACCCCCAATATTCGATATTCACAGGGGTCGATAGAATTCAAATTCACGCATTATAGAATTTCTTTCTAGAGGTTATTTTCTTTTGAAAGGCTCATATTCGAGACTATTAATTAAGTAGCCGTTTGGCCATGAAAACTAAAATTTTTTGGAGTTGGAGTTGTGTTTGACCATATCTTTTTTGATTTTTTTTTTTTACTTTTGAAAAAAAAAATTTAAATATGATTTTATGTCCCAACTTTTACAAACTATCAAAATCACTCAACTAAAATTTACCGACTAACGGAAAAAGAACACAATTAGCCACTTTTATAAAAATAATTACCTATACATGGCCATATTTAATGAATTTCAATTATGACATATATAATATTTACATTAATAGTCGTTTTCTCATATTTAAAATTTTTAAATATGGATGTTATATTAACAGATCACTGCTTCGTATTGTTTAGGTAACAAATATTATCTTTCAAACAAATTTATTTTTTTAGGAATTTATTTAATTTATTTCCTTTATTTTCCGTTTCTAAAAAATAGGAAATGATGAGTTGTTATTAAATTTTAGGATACCGCTAATTTATTTCTTTAATTTTCTTATACATGAAAGATTTTACAGTGTGTGAATAAATTTTTTTTATGTAAAACATACTTTGCATATTTATGGTATATTATATCATATACCATAAATATATAAATATGCTTACTATATTTCTTTATACTTTGTATATTTATATATATGTGTATATGGTATATACATAGTATAAACTTCATATATAACATGCTTTGTATATTTATGTTATAAATATGCTTAGTATGTTTCTTGATACTTTGTATATTTATATATTGTGTATATGATATATACATGGTATAAACTTTATATATAACATACTTTGTATATTTCTGTTATAAATATAATATTTTATATATTTATGGGTATAAATATAATACTTTGTGTATAAAGATACCAAGTATTATGATATATAAAGATAGCAATTGCAGTTTAAGGTATAAATTTGTTAAATTGGACATATTTTTTTATGAAAAATATGTATTACCGATTTATATTTTTAGCATATATATGGTATAAACTATTTACATTTGAATAGTATAATAAAGATGTACACACTATAATATATATCATCAAATTAAAAATGAGAATAATTTTTGGCAATAGTAAACTAATCTGCTACAATTTTATTAATTCCATAAATATAGAAAACGATTATCCATTATTAATTACACGACTATAATTTCTTAAACATCCGTATCACAATAGAAAAATTATTATTATTATTATTATATTATAGTAATTAGGATAATTAGCAGTAAAATAATGTCTTAAATAAGGAAGAAAATTAAATAATAGAGAAAAATAATGATGAGAGAGAAAAAGAGATATATAGTATTAATTAGGATAATATTAAGTTTGAAATTATAATTATCTTATTCTTTAAAACTGTTATATACGTAATATTGAAAAAGTAACGTTATAAGGAGAGTTTTATGTAAAAATTTAAAAGATTGGGCTTATATGTAATAATAATAAAAGTTGAAAAATTGTGAATACACAAAAAATTGTTTTCTCTTTTTAGAAATTTTTTTCGAAATTATTTTCCAAATTTTCATTGCCAAACACCATAATTTTCAACTCTAAATTTTTTTGGAGAAAAAAGGAAAAAAATTTCATGGCCAAACGGACCCTAAGATGGAAGATGTTTTGATTTGATAAACAATAAGTCGACGCCATTTTGTTCCTTGTTTTGGCGTTCTTGTATCGCACGCGCCAAATCATGATTTCACTAATCTATATACTCACTATAATATAAAGGGAAAAGGCTCAAATATGCCATTGGATTATCAAAAATGACTCATTTATGCCATCCGTTAAAGTTTGGCTCATTTATGCCATCGCCGTTACAAAACTGGCTCATCCATGCCATTACTTTTAACATCCAATTTTTAGAAAACAGCTTTGCCATGTGGCAGCATATTAGAGGTCCACGTTATTTTTTTAAAATTTTTTTTAAAAAATAATTTATATATTTTTTTTATAATTTTTTTAAAAAATGGTGTTGGTTATGAAGTTTATAGATTACATATTTCTATACTTTTATTTATCAAATAACGAATAATAAATTTTGCATATAACTAGTGTTCATGTTTTTTCTCGATTCTTATTTTAATATATATATATATATATATATATATATATATATATATATATTTGACCAATCTTCTATGTATTTATTTGTACATGAATCCAAAATATTCAAACCTGAAATTCTAGTTCATTATAACCATTGCTAGTCCTTATATGCAATGATAAAAAAGGATGGAACCGTATTCGTCATATTTTGTCAAATGAAAAAGGTGACCATATTATGATCAATTCAAAGACCTTAAATGTTTAATCTTTCTTAACACTTTGAAAAGTACATGATAGAGAAAGAAAAAGAATGCAAAAATGTGAACAATTTCTTCCGTTGGTGCATTCTCTTTTCCTTACTTTTCTCTCCCTATTTGTGTGTATGCATGCAAAATGTATGTAGTAAAATATTGTGTGTGGATGTATACATTATCATTTATTCCTTTTTTATAATCATTTATATGTATGCATGCATGCATGGATCATATATTATATCAAATCTCACTTCAAATTTAATCATAACAAAGAATAAATGATAACGTACGCATCCACACACAATACTTTACTACATACATTTTGCATGCATACACACAAAGAGGGAGAGAAAAGTAAGGAAAAGAGAATGCACCAACGGAAGAAATTGTTCACATTGTTGCATTCTTTTTCTTTCTCTATCATATATTTTTCGAAGTGTTAAGAAGAATTAACCATTTAAGGTCTTTGAATTGATCATTTTAAAATGGTCACCTTTTTCATTTGGCAAAATATGACAAGAATACGGTTCCGCCCTTTATTATCATTGCATATAAGGACTAGCAATGACTATGATGAACTAGAATTTCAGGTTTGAATATTTTGGATTCATGTATAAATAAATACCTAGAAGATTGGTCAAATATAAATATATAATTATTTTTAAAAATAAAAATCCAGAAAAAACATAAACATTAGTTATATGCAAAATTTATTATTCGTTATTTAATAAATAAAAGCATAGAAATATGTAATCTACAAACTTTGTAACCAACACCATTTTTTTAAAAAATTAAATAAAAAATTCTATTTTTTTTATAATTAATTTTTTTTTAAATGACATGGACCTCTAATATGCTTCCACGTGGTAAAACTGTTTTCTAAAAATCGGGTGTTAAAAGTAATGGCATGGATGAGCCAGTTTTGTAACGGCGATGGTATAAATGAGCCCAACTTTTAACGGATGACATAAATGAATCATTTCTGATAGTTCAGTGGCATATTTGAGCCTTTTCCCTAATATAAATAATTCAAAAATAAATTGTGATTTTTGAATATTTTTGTTTTTTTATGTAAAGATACGATGTACTACTAAATGAGCAACATGTTTTCAAGACACATAATTACTATACGATGATTCATTACACGCTTCCTTCATTTTTTTAATTGTTTTCTTATTTTTTTTTAAATCAAACGATACAAATTTTAACTTAACATTTTACTATATATTTCTTATTAAATTTAAATAAAATTAAAATTTATAGTAAATTTCATATAGTTTTTAAATATCTAAATTTTAATTTAAAAATCAAATGAAATCTAATTTAATTTAGCTTTGAAACTAATTAAATTGACTCATAAAAACTAAGGGAGCAATTAAAAAGGAATGAAGAGAATATTAACATATCATAAATTCTAATATCGAGATTCAGAATAAAATTTTACACGAAATTTTGCATGTATGACTTAAAAGCATAAACTTTTTGACTAATTTGCTATTAAGGGCGGAACTCATGAGTGCTAACTGCTAAATGACAGTTTTTTTTATCAAATTACTACATTATATAATAGATCAACTTTTAATTTTATAAATATATTTATCAATATTAACACCTTTTTGACACGAGTTAAAGATTTAATACATTGATTAAGGTGTTGCAAAAATTTTCCAAAATTGTTTATCGGTTCTAATTATTATCCTCAAATTTAAAAGAGCCTAATTATAACGCTTGAATTCTTCCAAAAGTTTAACCTTTTTCTTCTCCCTTTCTTTTATTATTAGTTATATAGTTATTTGTCAAATATGATTTAATGTATGCTAAGGGGTCGTTTGGTTTGTGGGACTAGAGTCAATAATCCCGGGATAAAAATGTAACTCACTCGTTTGGTTATAAATATTTGGGATAACTTATCCCGGGACTAATAATTAGTCCCGGGATAAGTTATCCACCCAAGTGGTGGGATAACAATCCCGGAATTATTTTTCTTTGGGATAAAATTATACAAGGACAAAAATACTCTTTTGAGATTGTTATACATAATTAAACATAATTAACATAATTTAACATAATATATTATAATTAAATATATTAACATAATATATATAATTAAAAATAATTAACGTATATATATTCATAATATTATACGTTTGGTTGTAATATATATATATATATATATATATATATATATATATATATATATTATATTCATAAATAATAAATTATGTTTAATTAACGTATAATATATTCATTAATTATGAATATAATATATTACGTAATATATAACGTAATTACGTAATATATAACACTTATGAATATATATACGTTAATTATGTTTAATTATATATATATTATATTAATATATTTAATTATAATATATTATGTTAAATTATGTTCATTATGTTTAATTATATATAATTTAATTATATATAACGTAATATATTCTCACACACACATAAATTATGTTTAATTAACGTATAATATATTCATAAATAAATAAATTTTGAACAGTTTACCGCTCAAAATGGTTGTAAAATATAAATTATGTTTATTTATATATTTTAATTTCTTTTAAAAATAATTTAAGAATGAATATTTAAATCTTAAAAAGAAATATATATATATATAAAAAGTTAAATAAGATGGAGGGTATTTTGGTAATCAATTAATTTATTCCTAAAAATTATATGATGTATATTACTTTGAATACAACAAATCAAACACTCAATAAAAAATAATCTCAACATAACTAATCTCAGTATATCTTATTTCATCACAACTTATCCCAATATAACTAATCCCGATATAACTTGTTTTCAAACCAAACCAGCCCTAAGTTTAATAGACATGCCCTTCTTATATCTCCTCTTCTCCGGCCAATAATTATTCGCGAAAATATTATGAAAAAAAGTAATAAACTATCATAATTTATCATATTAAATATTTCTTGATCAGTTGATTGTAAAATTCAAATTATTTGATAGTAGAAGAGAATAAAGAAAAAAAAATCCTAATTATTTGCCAACCACTTCCTCCAAAGAAAAGAGATTTCCTAATTTGTTCTATGTGGAAACAAGATGACCTAAAAGCCACTAGTGTCAGTGTATAATTAATTATTTGTATTTTTTCCCAAAGGAAAAAAAAATGTGAAAACACGTTTTGAATATAAGATGACACCTTATTTTATGAAAAATTCTACTGATTCATAGAACCTAACTCCCTTCTCTTTTTCTCCTTTAATTTCATTTGCGATGGTGACTTATCGAATACACGATCTTAAATAAAACTTATAAAAGAATATAAAGATCAACTAAAATAGAAGATTAGTAGGTAATTGAACGTCATCTGTTTTTTTAATCTATATTATTATTATTACTATGCTATTGTCTTAAGCTTTAATATTATTATTCAGGGACGAAGTCACCTTATGGTCAGGGAGTTCGGGCAGCGAAAAATTATAAGTACAATTTATATATGATTAAAATTATTTTTATGTACATAGAATTGATGTTGAATCCCCTTTGGCTAGTTCGTGTGCCCACTTCTTTCGATTTTGAACCCTTAGTAAAAATTCTAACTGATATTATTACCATTCATTTCTTTTGCTTCCGTATCATATTATCTATTTATTGTTATTATTTTTTTACACCATTATTTTCATATGATTTCTTTACTATTTCCTTCCCCTTTGCTACATGCTTTGAAATGCTATACTTTAGTTAAGACCATCTCCAATCACACTTTATATTTTCATCGTCAAATATAAAGAATTTTTGTATTTGGAGAACACCAACTCTATATTTATTTCATGAAATAAGAAAATATAAGTAAAATAAAAATAATAATATAATATTAAAGAGAGCGAATCTCTATATTTAGAGAACACCAACTCTATATTAATTTCATGAAATAAGAAAATATAAGTAAAATAATAATAATAATATAATATTAAAGAGAGCGAATCTCTATATTTAGGGTGCAAAGTAGAGTGTTGTCTGTGGGTCTATCGAAATCACTCCGCTCCGTTCTTAAGGTAAGAGGAAGATTTCTGCGCACACATCCTCTTCAAATCCCAATTATGAAATTACTCATATTTTCAAGTCAAATTCTGTGGATTACAATTTTCATTGTAAATGGAACAAATCATTTTGGGTTATTTTTTCCCCAAAATCTCAGATGGAGCAAATGACAAATTTCCTTTCTTGAAATCTACTTAATTTTAGTATCATTTTTTGCC
Organism: Capsicum annuum; assembly: GCF_002878395.1. Classification (NCBI taxonomy): domain Eukaryota; kingdom Viridiplantae; phylum Streptophyta; class Magnoliopsida; order Solanales; family Solanaceae; genus Capsicum; species Capsicum annuum. Next base: position 211,359,232 of record NC_061119.1, read on the forward strand.
TTCAACAACCTGATTTGTTGGAGTCTCCCCACCATTTCTCTTTTGTTGATTTTCCATTTTATGCTTATTATTCACATTGGACCCAACTAATTTAGATTTCCGTCATGTAAGTCCATTTAAAGGGAACATTGGAGCCCAACTAATTCAAATTTCCGTCATGTAAGCCCATTTAAAAGGAAAATCGCAAGAATTTTTTTCATACTCAAAGCACAAACCCAAATATTTCTGATTAAAAATGAAGATATCCTATCTATCCCACCATACTGTGGGACTAATTATCTGGTTTTGTTACTATGCAAGAGTTTTCTTCCACTTTCTGTTAAACCTCAGAAAGACCTTTGTCTATCTCAGACATCTCCCTTTCTCTACTTAAGTCTTTTATTCACATGATCAACAAAAATGGGACCCTTGATGCACATGGTCACCATACATTGTGACGTCCTTTCTTGCCAATGAACAACTCCAGGGGCACAAAACATCCCGCGTTCATGCAGTAATTAAGAGAGGGCATCACACCAAGGAGTGTAATACGTATCACGCAACCCATAATGATGTGAGCACCAATGAGTAATTTCAGGGCTCGAACTTGTGACCTAAACTAATAACACAAGGCGGAATGGAAGAAGAGAGATGGAATCACATTCATACTAAAGTACATTCTTTCGTGCATATGATAGGTGATTTGAAAAAAGGGAAACATCTATAATGGTACTGAAAAGCAGTTACAAATACCAAGTAGCCAAAGAAGATGAAAGAAAACACATGTGATGTCCTTGGGAAAGTTATGTATACCGAAAAAACTAACAATCTAACTTAGAAAAAGAAAAAGGCGGAAAGGCTGAATGGGAGACGAAAGTCAGCCTCTCCTTCCCCTACCTCTTCCCCTTCCCCTTCCTCTTCCTCTTCCCCGTCCTCTAAATCCTGTCGTTCCATGAGCTCCCCCATCGTCTCTTTCAAATGTGAACATGCTCATTCTAATATTCTCTGCCTCGGTTTTTGTTGTACTATCTTCTTGTTCCTGATAATTAGTATAAGAACCATATCAAACGACACTTCCCAGCAACTCTGATGAAATATTTGTCATTATAACTCTATTTGAGCTTTACACTGATTTATCGGTCGTAGAGGCAAGAGGAATTTTATAACATGTTTTTTGCTTCGACTGATCCACCTCAATGCAGTCGTGTTATCAGAAACTATAATATTCGATTATAATGGAAGGAATATATAGGTGGATTACTGATCATTCTCAGCCAAGGCTTGATCTTCCTTCCAAAAGCTTAACGGTTCATATAGAAACCACATTATGAATTTGAATGGTTGAAAATATAGGTTAGGTGCTACTACCATTTGAATATTGAAAAGCCATATTTACTTACGTGAAAATCTTCGAAATCTAATTGCTGTTGTAGCTGTCTTGCAAGATCCTCGTCTTGACTAACATCAGGAAACTGATGTGTTGCAGAAAGATTACCACTGGTTTTTCTTCTTTCCCATTCCTCTAGGGTAAGAAGGTGTGACTCCTCTTCCTCTCTTCCCCTTCCCCTGTGTCTTTGCCCTCTAGAACGATGACCACCACGAGGAGGGGGCTGACTCATTTTCTGCAGTAGTTTTTGCGCAGCTGCTTGGTTTTGAACAGGGACAGCCTCGGCCACTGTCAGACAAAGATATGAAGGTCAGAATGAAATGAACTTCAATAAATAGTGAAAAGTAAAACTTTGGTTTTTCCCGAAAGGACATGCTGACACTGAAATTTCAGGATGAATTAAGAGAATGCAGCATGTATTTCCATTACACAACAATTTGACAAGTAGGCTACACCTTCTTTTGGCCTTGATTCAGAAGTGCTTGGCTTTTCTTCATTCCTTTCAATATGAGCAGGTGGCTTCCATTCATTACTGGTGCTCTCCATCCTTGAATCATTGTTCGGGAATCTATGCATTTGATTAGCTGTGGAACTTTGAGCTTTTTCTGCATAAGTGAGGCATACTCTTTTACCAAATGACAGAGGAACATTCACACCAGAGGAATATCGAGTTAAGATATATTTGCTTCATAAATCTTAATATTGGCGGAGAAATGAACACCAGTTAAATAACTGCAACATTCATATATGAAGAAAGCCAAGGTTACAAACCCCACCCTCCCACGAACAAGAACATTCATTTCCTTGTATGGATCAACTAACAAAACATATCGTTTAAAGATGGTATGCCTGAGCACCAGTGGCGGAGCCAGACTTTTGGTGAAGGGTGTTCATATTTTCCCTTCCCTTGGGCAAAGAACTGTTTAAAAAAATAAAAAAAAATAAAGCACTGCTGCACGTTTCAAGGTTCGAACCCAAGTTGTTGATACGGAAATGCACACTCTTGACCACTGAACTATGCTTCTCTAGCTTGTCAAGGGTGTGCAACAACACGTATACAACCATAAATATCTATATTTAACCTATATACTCGGAAATTTTTTTCCAACGAAGGGTGTTCATCCGACCACCCTTCGTCGGCTGTGGCTCCGCCACTGCTGAGCTCCACGTTAAAAATCTAAATTCAGGAGGGCAAATATATACTGTTAAATCAAATTTGTATCGCCTCTGACCAGAATATCTCTTATGCTGAGAAGGGTGTTTGTGCAAAGCTCCAATCTGCAACTTCTCAAATGGTGGTGGACCAGCAGCCCCGTCCTCATGTGCTACTTTCAAGGTTGAACGGGAGAAACCTGAATATTTTTTGTTCATCTGCCATTCCTCATAAAGAGAACTAACAGCACCTCCTAAAACGGTAATCATTTTGGCATTCAAACACACAATACCGCTGTGAACTGTAGCTTTGTTTTCCAAGCGCACCTGAAAAGCAGAACATATGCAGATAAGGAATCATTGCTGTGTTGTTCAGCATAGCATAGTATACTACCAACAAACCAGACAGTCATGAGCTGCAACATTTATCGCTGGCAATTAGATCTAAATTACATCCATTAGCTGGTCAAACTGGCAACCTTTAAAATGTCTATTCATATGTCAAAAGTTGAATCGATCACCCGCAGGAGTAGAAAATTACACGATGTAGGAATAATTACTTGTAAAAATGATTGAAATAGTAATAAAAAGAGATGCATATTCCTTCTCTAAAAATTGAGTTTTTTTTTTTTTTTTTTTTTGTGTGTGTGTGTGTGTGAGAGAGAGAGATTCTCGGTAAATCACAAGCCAATACAATGTATAGTAGAATGTAAACCATCTACTATGATTTTTATAGTCATAGAGAAGGGGAATACCTTAGTGCCAGGAACAATATCATCAGGAATTGATGGTATATGAGAGTACTCTATAGCAGTAATATCAGAGTGCCCATCGGTGAGCTTTAATCTAAGTAGACGCCGATTGTTGGAACTTCCAGAACTCTCAGCCATATTACTTCGTGATATATCTCTGACAGAAGATATCTACTCAAGACCATATGGAGACAGAAGAAGGAAAGAAGCTCAGTGCAACACAAAATTTTGAAAATGTTTACTTGAAGGGGGATGAAATGCAAAACCAATATAAAATTTGGACACACAAAATTGTGGCTTGTATCAAAGTCGCATGCATTAAAGCTAATTAACTGGTTTCTAAAAGTTATACGAAATAGATCGAAATTGAGAGAGAGAATGATCTTAAAAGAAAAGAAGTTAAATCTCTGATACTAACAGCATACCCACTGTAATCCCAGTGTAAATCTCTGATACTAACAACAACATCCGCAGTGTAATCCCACAAGTGGGTCTAGTAAATCTCTGAAACTATTGAAGTAAATTAACACACATCTCGTAAGCCATGAAGAATGGGTAATTATTAATATCATATGATATATCAGTTTTGACTTCTGTCTGCAATAACGATTTTAAAACGTGCAACATATTTCAAATGGAATTGAATAACAACACTTGGACCCATACCTAGCTCTCAGAGGCAGATCCAAAATTTAGAGAGTGGGTACAGTATATCACAACAGCACGCCTCTGCTAGCATGGGTGCAGACTGTAAGAAAACCTGTTTTGATATGCATATATAGACCCATGAAATGCATTATCTCTACAACATTTCAAGCATGATAATATTGATGTCTTTCATTGTTAATAATACATAACTTCAAAAACTCTGGCAAGATAGATTGGCAAAGTCTTCCCATCAAGTGAGTGTTGATGCAGCTAAAACCTCACTATTGTAGCATAAAACCAGAGTAGAGGAGTTCCCTATCAAAGTTGAGGAGATTCTTGGCATAATGAACCAAAAAATGCAACTATACATTCTTGCAGAAACAAGTGTCAAATTAAACTTTTGCATGACCTCCGTAGCAATAAGAAGTTCAGTGATCTCAAACAGTTAATGGAGCCTATTGTTCTAACAAAAGCTTGAGAAACTTTTAGACAACACGGAACAACATTCATCTTAGTTATCATTGAACTTGGATATGATTGATAAGTTATAAACTTTTTTAAGCAATAAGGCTTTATTTCCACTAATTTTGGCAGTCCACTAAATCCAGGAGTAATCAAATTCACTGCTTTCCGTTCGAATATTTGTACATATATAAGAAATCTTAAAATGTGTATATATATAATAGCCCGTCCAAATCCAAACCCACCCTGAGTGGAGCTTGAAGCCCGGATACCCGTTCAGCCGAACCAAATAGCTTTACTCAAACCTATGTTATCCGGACTCTTCAAAAATGTCGACGAGTGGGTAAGGATCCTCCAAAAGTAGCATGTTTTTGGAGTATTGGCACAGGTGCGGCATCACCTTTGGAGAGTCAGAGCAACAGACTCAAACAGCGTATTTGTGATAAAAGATATCTATTAAACATGTACATTTATTAGATTTAGAATCCAATTAATTACTATCAACTGAAGTACAACAACAACATACCCAGTGTATTCCTACAAAGTGGGCTTGGGAGGGTAAAGTGTAAGCAGTCCATACCACTACCTCAGATGAAGTAGAGAGGTTGTTTCTGATAGACCCCTGATAAACAGTATAACCACAAAAAACATAAAAATAAATAACAAAATGGGATAACACACCGCTAGATTTAAAAAAAAAAAGACATCGACAGAGTAATACTATAAACTATTTATTTGAGATCACAAACCTCCTCAGAAACTACGCAAATGAAACCTAAGTTGCTCGGACTCTTCAAAAATGTTGCCGCACCCGTGTCGGATCCTTAAAAAATACACTATTTTTGGAGGATCCGACACACACCCATCGACATTTTTGAAGAGTTCAAATAGCATAGCATGAAACTACACGAAACTACAAGCACAGATACAAACGGCACACTCCTTTCTATTAGTACGGACGCACTCCTACCCACTAACTCTCTACCCTAATTTGTGTCCTTCACACCCAGAGGCGGATTCAGGATTCGGAGTCTCCGGGTGCCAAGTAGACTCATCGATTAAATCAATCGGAGACTCTATATCCTAGATGCGAGCAAACTTCTGGCCAAGGGGCTCATTCGAACCCCTTTTGATGAAAAACTATACTATTTATATACGATTAAAATAATTTTTTAAATATAATAATTGATATTGAACCCTGTTCGACTAGTTCTTATATTTACTTCTTTTGATTTTAAACCCTCTTAGACTTTGGTAACTTCAGCTTTTTACTTATTCTAAAAGAGAAAACAAAAAAATCTTTAAAAGTTAGCAAGGATCGTGGACATTGAGAAAACTGCAAAGTGATAAGGCTGGGACAATGACTAACAAAGAAATTTCATGGAACGGAGAACGAGAGAATAAGCAAGAAGATAAGCAAGAAGATGAACAAAACTTAGGGTTCTTTTCTACTTTCTACTCTAACATATTTTTCCTTTTTTAATGCTTCGTCCTTCTGAATTTGCAGAAGGTTAAAAGTTTGAGGCAAGTGTTTTACTGATGTTTATTTCATTTTTTTAACATTGTTCTTCCTCTTGTTTTTAAAACTTAATAGTTAATCATTGGGGAATATAATTGAAGTTGACTGACTTGACTAGTGCATATATTCTGAATTTCCCAAAGAGAAATTTATAGAAAGTATGATTTTTTGAAACATTGTCCCATGATGTATTAGTTATGAAATCAACATCGTCCGATTAGTGGATTATTATTCATAAATGCTTTTGATAGTAATTATTAAGAAGAGAAACTTGTTTATTTTATACTAAACAAATACTAATTAAAACTAAAAATTACACAAATACACAACTTATGTTTCTAATATTACAAAAAATCCCAACTCCTTAAACATATTACAAAAATCCCAACATATACACAGAATGTTATGTATATGTCGGCTATGTTATGTATATTAATAGGGAGAGAGTAAAATAATTAAAAAAATGGGAGAGAGTCTAATTACTTCTAAAAGGGTTGGTATTTATGTTATTTATACTAATTAAAAAGAAATAAAAGAAAACGAACATAACTGAACTTAAAACTAATAAAACTTACGTTGCCAGCAAGTATTGAACCCGGGCACCTTGTGAAAACTAAGCGACCCTCTACCACTGGCACCACAGACAGCTTATGTTGACTGGGTGGCAAGTTTACCATTTATATATATTATGTATATATACCCCTATATATAGAGAGAGTTTCCGTCAAAGTTTGCGGGTGGCGTGGCACCCTCACGGGCCTTAATAGATCCGCCCTTGTTCACATCTTCCTATCAAGGGTAGTAACCTCGTAAGCTGTAACATCTCCATATCATGTCTAATTACCTCCCTCCAATATTTCTTGGGCCTACCTCTACCTCGCCTAAAACCATCCATAACCAGTCAGTCGCACTTCTGTACTGGAGCATCCGTGCCCCTCCTCATCACATGCCCAAACCATCGCAATCTCACTTCCCGCATCTTGTCTTCCATCAAAGTCACTCTCACCTTCTCACGAATAACCTCATTTCTAATCCTATCTCTCCTGGTAAGTCCACACATCCATCTCAACATCCTCATCTCTGCCACCTTCAACTTTTGGATGTGAGAGTTCCTAAATGGTCAACACTCCGCTCTATACAACATAGCCGGCCAGACTGCCATTCCGTAGAACTTAGCCTTATGCTTAGGAGGCACCTTCTTATCACACAAGACTCCTGAAGCGAGCCTTCACTTCAACCATCCTGCACCAATACGGTATGTAACATCCTTGCCAACAACAATGCATGATGATTGAGGTGGAATGAGTGAATTTACGAAATTGACATCGTGGAAACACCACCCCTTAGTGCTTAGGGATTCAAGCAAATTGTGTGATGACGAAGAAGAGGAATTTGGGTTCTCTATTTTTAGTGCCTATTAGGTGTTTGATGTTGCTGATAATGTTGTACTAATTGA